>NC_137617.1:28840173-28862673 GCF_963280865.1 Gymnoscopelus braueri | reverse complement strand
CACTCTCTCTCACTCACTCACTGACAAGTGACAGGCAACGATAAGTGGTAGGCAACAATGCAGCCATGTACGCCCACACTCAACATGATTCATTGGATTGTTCATTATATGAGACCTTGATGTGTTTTTCACCCGTGCGCACAATGCAATTTAATGCAATCATGTCTTTGGCAATTGCAAACTTTGAATGTAATAATAGTTAAAGGTTTTTAACAATTATTATTAAACTGCATACAATGTAAATGCCAGGATCAATGTGAGAATGCAATCTGTGATATTCATTGAGTGCCCTCAGTATAGTGTTACATGTGTACTCATTTGTAGATGTTTTATCTTTATTTAGTTTAGCAGAATTTCATTTTGCATCATGATGTAAATGCATCATGATGTAAATGCATCTGCCACTGCAGTGTTGCTGAGTCAAGTAGTCGTTAGATAATGACTCCACTAGATGGCAGCAAAGACTATACAATCTATGATCGACAACCTACTCATACAATTTCAGCTAAGAGCTGAATTAATTAAGTGGATTTTACTCACAGTTTCTACACTGAAGGCATGCTAAGGCTGGCATGTCAAACAATAGAGGAGACCTTCTGTTATAAACCATAATCCATTTTCCATTTAGAAGATTAAAATCCAAGTGAATTGAATTGAATTTACTCCAGCGCTGGGTTACAATATGTTTTAATTTCCAATCCATTAATTGTATTACTAGCACATTTTATAACTGTGAGAGCGACGAGAGAAAATATATACAGAGAGAGGAATGAGATGAGAAAGATGCAGAGGAGAATAGGCAATGTGCCTTGGTGTCTTTGACATGTATGCATGTGTGCGTTTATGTATGCATGTGTGCACACTCACCAGTCCAGCTGAGGCCAAGGTGATCAGCCACTATGGCCATGCGGAGGTCTGTTCTCTCACAGGGACTCTGTGGGCCTATGGTTCGAGGGGAAGGGGGTCAGGTGACAAATCTGTTAAAACACCTCAACCAGCAGGTAAAAAAGAAACTCAAGTATGGGATTGTTTTGCATGTGCCATATTGCGTCCTCAAGTGTAGACAAATAGGAACGCAAAATGGCTGTCGTCGTCAGATTGCCACAGTGGAGAATAATGATGAATAATAAATTCAGAGCAAATGACTGGAACTGTGAACTGACGTGGGTCTTTTTTGGAGGGGAGGGGGACTGTTTACATTCTTTTATTTATACATTCTTCAACCCTGGCAAAACAAAAGCTATACCTACTCACTAAAATGTGTTAATTTAACAGAGTTAAAGTAAAACCCTGGATTTTACAGTGTACTGTCTGTACTTTATGTACCTCCAGTGTACTGCATGGTACACCCCATTTATGTTAGACTGTGCTCTACATTCTGCCATTACCAGCCGCTTACTTTTCCTTGAAACCAGCTGGTCGCTCAACCCAGTTTTGACACTTCCACTTCTTACCCATGATTTATACTGGGTTGCACGCAGTCACACGCCAAATTATTCATCTACAAGCTTACAACGTGTTGTGCCGCAATCATTTGTGAGCTTGTAGATTGCTATTTTCGGTACATGACACCAGCATGCAACTGTGTGCAAGTCAGGCCTTAGGTTTCTGGTGCTGCTAAAACCTTGTCACTACAATCAGACTGCTAGAGTCTTCTTGTGCTAACTCTAAATTACCCTCGTCTTCATTCATGTATTTAAAAATCCACATAGCTTCACCAATGAGGACTACATAACCAGAGGCCCTGATGTTTGGCCTCATAGTCATGTTTTGATATGATTCTCTTAACTCACCCTGCAGGAGAGTAAACAAAAAAGGACCAACTTCAGCTCAGTGTTCCAGTTTTGACTCACATTGTATTGAAGATGAATATATCTGGAAAACGGACTCTAATAATTCCTGTTCTGGCCACACTGATTCAAGATTGGATAGTAACTACTGTAGGCTACATACTGAGGTATAGATGCGAGTCAGCATCGGTCCATAGGGAACATAAGCATCTCAAGGTATTTAGTCCTCAGGTCAGGATGCAAGAGTATTGTAATAATTAAACTATAGGATTTCAGGCATTCGACTTCACTAGATCGCATTACAATTTTTGATTGAAAAAAATATTGTTCTAGACAATGGGGAAATAATAGCAAAGACCTAACAGGTAAATATAATTATTAAGATCAGAGAGGCCAGAAAGGGGATAATGAAATATACATTTGCAAACTGCACATGCTAGAATATTTGATGTCGAGTAGTAGTAGTAGTAGTAGTAGTAGTGGTGGTAAGAGTTTACAGAGTTTTGTATACAATGTCATTCTCACTATCTATTAATCTACCATCAAGCAACACATCTCACAGCTGATAAAAACAATTCATTGCCACAACTCGAAACTACATGTAAACCTGCTTCACTTGTTATCTTATTTACAGGTGAAGGACCTGGGGACACTGACCAATGTAATTATGGGTCATCTGGCTTACATGTGATTTGCTTGTTGGGCCTTTGAATTATTTTCACAGTGTTAACGGAGAACAACAGTACCACCAGATAATATATACAAACCAGGCAAGCGGACCAGAACAGACACAAGATCACATGTCTGACACATCTATGCCTCATTCCTATCTTCATTAAGTTGTGTTGTGTGGTGTGGTGCTGGGTAATCAGTGTGTCTAAGCCACATGGGCTTTCTATTGGAACTGGACATGCGTGTGGTATCCTGTCAAACCTGGACTAGTCATGGAAATGGATTACATACTGTTGACTCTACTCTTGAGTTGCCCCATGCACTGGGCGTGCTAGCAAAGTGATGTTGACAGTCCATTGTGGCAAAGCAGGGTGTGCAGGCTTCAGTGAAAAGCAACCCATGCTTGGTTAAGATACTGTAGGCAGCGGATGAGATTTTAAGCACTTTCCATTCTAACAGTGAATTAATCTAAACCAGATTTTTAGGTTTTGTTCAGTTCAGAGTAAACAGATTATACTGACAGTAGTGCCCTTTTGAATATATTGATTACATTCTGTGAATGAATTTGTTAGAATAGTTTACTACTACTCTTTTCTTAAAATGACCTATCCCTTCCTATGCTTTAGCATCTTAGCATATTTCTTTTTGTCTTTTACTCTACTCAACATTCTTTCTTTTTAGTTTTTTTGGTCCAGGACAAATATGGCTTATGGTCGATTGTGCCACACGTGTCTCATTCTGCATCTTTAGGCAGGGCTTCTATGCCCAATTCAGACAGCACAAGACAGGGACGAAGAGAATGACAGGAAGAAGTGACAACTACACTTAGAACGTCACATCACAAGGCACCCACAACGGCTACATGCATCTCAGAGAGAAAGATAGATAGAAGATTAAGCAAGTGTTTAGAAAGGGTTTACAAACTAGTCTTGTTTGCCGCAACAGGAACCGTGATTGGCTGATCAACCTGACTCCCTTCCTCCTTCTCGTATTGCTCCTTCCCTCCGTAAGTCCGCCTACTCTTCCTCCTGCTCCTCCTTTCAATGCTGGCTTGCTCAACCTCGGCTCTCACGCCTCTAGCGGACCTTGACGGTGTGGTGGTGGTGGTGATGGTGCTGGTGCTGGTGGTAGAGGTGGAGGTGGGGGAAGTGTTTCTGGATGTGCTGCTGTGGCTGCTGCTTTCTTCATTGTCACTGGGCATTCCCTCGGCTAACTTTGACTCCCCATTCTTGTGGAGGGTTTGCTCCACAGCGCTGGCTACCTGGTTACTGATATGTTTGTTTTTAAGGTTTCCCGAGAGTGTCACGCCGTTTTTTCTCCCTATCTGAACACTGGTGCTTTTGCCTGGGTTTTTTGCTAAACTGTGGGGTTTGAGCTTGTACTTGTCACTTACTGGCTTTGTATTATGCTGGGTAGTTTTAGTATTTCTGTTAATGACCACAGATATGCGGTCATTAACCTGTTTATATCTTGACAAAGTTGGAGAGTGTTTCTTTGCCCGCATCACTGGGATTCTTGATTTAGGCACTACTTTCTCAAATGGGTCCAATCTTTCCCTGACTATAAAGGAATCATATTTCCCTACATTAGCTTTTGGCTTTTGTTTCCCTGTTGGCTGACTTTGACTGCATAGTTTGTAGCCAGGTGCCCTCACTGGTAACCTGGATTTGCATATGTGACTTTTGACGTCTTTGGATCGAGTACTTTTTATTGCTGCACTGGGAACAACCCTATTCTCTCTGCTGTTCTCCTCTAGCTGGCTGAAGCCTGCCTCCACTCTGCTGACCTGCTGTAAAGTTGGCTCTGAAGATGACAACAAGTTGAGCACGGGCTGAGTGAAGTTAGCATGGGCATGGATGTTGCTATTTTTATTGCTGTTCCCTGCTTGGGAATTTATGCTCTGAGGTGAAGGTGCAGTGTGTGTGCTTTGGTAGTAAGTGTTCTGAATCTCTCTGGCCCAATCAGACAACTCCCTCTGTTCTGATGTGCCTGGTAAAATGCTGGTATTTGAGGAATAATCCATACTGCTTGATGTTCTAGAATTTCTACAGTACTCTGTCGAGACTGGTGTCCAAGCATTGGAATAATCAGAATAGTATGAAGCTACAGAATTTGAATTATTTACACTTGTTCCTGAGGCTATGCAATTAGAATGATCAAAAGTGCTTGTTCTAGAACTACAACTGCCATCTGAATCCTTCTTCAAGTCAGAGTTCTTATCAGATGACAACTTGAATCCTATTCTGAAAGTGGAGAATTTAGACTCGCTACTGAGGGCTGAATCTGTGCACGTATTGCCACTGCCATTCCCATTTGATCTGTCCAGTCGGACTGTAGTAGTCTGAATGGAGACCTGAGGGACTGCTGAGGTGTCTGTGAGGGCCTGTGTGTTAATCTGACTTATTTGTGTCTCTTGTAAGGAGGCTTTTGCCTCTGAGGCCCTAACATTGTACCTGCCCGAGGAATGATAATGCTCACCAATCTGAAAAAACTGAAGCCTCTCTTCCACCATGTCCCTCTTGCTCATGTCAATTGCACCACTGCGCGTCATCTCAAACATCTTCCCTTCATGGAAGGGGAATGGATTTGGCTCGCTTGTCGGCGTGCTATCGTCTGTCGGCGTTCGGGCCGGGGTCGTGTCAGGCGTAGTGGCTTGAGACTGGTCGTCGACGGCCAATCCAAATGGCTTTGGCTCGCCGTTGCAGTCCTGTGTGCCTGCCATGTCCATGCCCTCGTCTTCCCCGCCTTTAGAGGACCATGGGTCAAAGTCCAGCCCTTTAGTGGCTACAGTCTTGAAGGGAGAGTTAAACTCCTCATCTAGTTTGTAACTAAAATAAGTATCTGAGAATCCCTCTCTGTCTGAGGGCTTTTGTTCCTGGTTTTTGACACCATCTTTAACAACATCTTTCCCTCGATCTGAGGGGAAGTCTCCGTTAGGAGTGTCCTTTTGACACTCCTCTGGAGTCTTCTCCTCTTCAATGACCTCCAGTTTGGTCTGGGGGAAAGAGCGGTCACAGGACCTGAACGTGTCCGATGCCCAGACGTCTCTCCTGCTATCGGGTAGGCCCATGAGCTTCAAGTCTGCCTGCTCACAGAGGCCATCGTCCTCGTCCTGAAGCTCATATCCGTCAAGGGAGTCTATCTCTGTTGCGTCCGTGTCATGAGAGAATTCAGCCGTTGTGGCTATGGAACAGTCCGTTATTGACTGGTCGTTTCCGTTCTGCTCAGAATCGTATTCCTCTCCATTGCCTTTACCATTGGAAGCTTTAGAGCCATTGGAGGCACTGGAGCCATTGGTTACGCCATTTGTTTCTTTATGGTTTCCATTTTTGTCGTGCTTTTTGAGTTTAGATCCCTTCTCTTTCTTCTCTTTGTCCTCCTCCTCAGGGACTTTGAAAGTGAACTTCTTACAGGGGATGGGATGGAACACTGACCCCTCTTCCTCATCCTCCTCACCATTAGATTGACTGTCATCAACCTCAACAGGCACCGGGGAGGGGGGCTGGATACGTATGATTGGTTCTGTCAAGAGGTGCTTATCGTGCTCCTCCTGTAAGTTCACTTCCATCATCTCAGTCTCTGTCTCGGACGAAGCACAGCTACCTTTCTTCTCTGTGTCCGATTTTTCAGAGGCAGAGTCCAGAGGGGGAGGAGGGGGGAACTCAATATATGCAACACCTTTGTCTTTTGAGCCTTGCTGTGGCTCCTGTTCTGTTGTGTCACCTTGGCAGACATTTGCAGGTGTCAATTCTATCTCGTTATCATTAGCTTTTGTTTCCTGATGATCAATTGTTAATTGCTGCTCGTTATCGTTAGCTTTTGTTTCCCGCTGATTAGCATTATCAAGGTCTGCTTGGGTGACAGGTCTCTTTGGTAATGCCTCTTTAAAAGAGAACTCTGCCTCCTCCGAGACCTCCATGATGGGACTGGCAGTGGTGGGACCTGGGATGAACCCCATGATGCCATCTGGAGTCCTGCATGTTAGGTCATAGCTAACCTCCTCAGAGCTAGGGGTATCTGGTGTAACAGGGCTTCTCCCTGAGCTGTCTATGAACGAAACCTGTTCTAGTGTGTCATCGTCTGGGCTTATGGGACTGAGTGCTGAGCCGGATTTCTGTTTAACTGTGTACACAGCCCCCCTCGCCTCCCTCTCTGCTTGCCTGCCCACCTGGACGCAGCTGGCGTAAACAGGTAGTGTTTTGACACCCTTAAAGTTTTCTTTGGTTGTCGAGACAACAGGAGCAGATATTACTTTCTCCAGCGTTTCTTGAGGGCTGGGGAAGTTATTGGAGTTTGAGTCTCTGGGTGCATTGTCAAGAATTTCAAACGTGTTGTTAGTCAGATTCTCTTCCGTTTTTATTGGGGTTGTGACTGGGCTCGTCTGTATTGTTCTCTTAGCCAATGTAGGTATGTGAGATGGCTTAGTTATTGTCTGTTTCTTTGGGGCCTCATTGTCAAGGGCAGCAGATGCTGTCCTGACAGGAATGTGTGATTCTGTCTTTTTTCTGAGGTTTTTGTTCATTGGTTCCTCGCTGTCTTTTCCTACCATTTCAGTTTGGGCAGCTGTTTTTGGTGTGGGGCCTGCTGTCGTTTGTCGGGAGACAGATTCAGTTGTCCTGGCTTGTTTATATTTTTCAGCATCAACACATTTCTCCTTTGTAGTGTCATAGATGGCAGTTGGAGATATTCTCTTATTGCTTTCAGTCATTTCCTGAGTAACAGTGGCATTAATATCTCTCCCTTTACCCTTCAACTTCTCTTTCTCAATTGCTCTCATTGGTTTTTGAGGAGAGACCTCTGGAATGTTCTTATTGGACAGTTTGTCTCCTGTCTGTTTTGAGGTCTGAGAGGTTGACAATGTTGAAATGGGTTTATTGATGTCTGTGGCAGCTTCTTTAGCTTTCTCGTAACTTTTTTTAGGGCTTGCTTCATCAGGTGCCTCAGATGCTTTTGAGGTTTTTCCGCCGCTGCAAAGCTGGAAGACAGGAAGCTTACTTTCCTGTATTTTTTTCATTGAAGGTTTAGGCTGCACGGGTGGAGGAATTTTTTTAGTTGGACTAGTTGAGATTTTATCCTCGCTGAGTCGAGAGAGCGCACTTCTCTCAGGACTGCTAGGTAAGCTAGAGCTTTTCCTTTCAGTCACTGTGGAGCTTCCAAACATTTTGCTGACAGGCTCCCTTAGCTTGCTTTTACTCCAATCCTCTCCACCTGTCTGGGGCTTCTGTTGCGTCTTTTCCGGGCTGCTGCAGGTTGAGCTAGGCCCCGACCTGGTTTCCCTTGACTCTCTTTTCACGGGCTTCTTCTCAGGAGACTGAAGCTCAACGTTGAGCTTCTCTGTTTTGTCACGAAAGAACTGAGAGACCTCGCTGAGTTTTTCTTCAGCTTCCTTCACAGTTTGGTCTACCCTGTCCTCATAAAGGAGTTTATCTCTACTCCGGTCATGCTTGTCTTCTGTGAATCGCATCCAGACTGCATGTTTTGGGCTACCCGGCTCTGTGGAGTAATGCAGCACTGTCACTTTATCAAACTGAGATTGTTCATCCCTGTGTGAAGAGAATTTACCTGATTTAGGGGACCCATCTTTTGATGACTTATAAATAAATTCTGTTTTTGGGCTTCCACGCTGCTGCTGATTAGAGTTACCTGAGCTGTGGCCACTGGCCTCCTCAGAGGTGAGGTGGCGTGTTTGATCAGCTGCCGCTGCTGAATCCTCAGTGTCGGAGTGAGACAGTTTCTCAGAGAGGAGCATTTTCTCTGCGAACCTGTACGATTCCCCTCTGAACTCTGAGAGCTCATCGTCACAGTACTCTAAGGAATGCTGACTCAACAGCTTCAGGGCTTTGTATGAGTCATCAGCAATAAGTTGGGCAGAATTTGGACGGCTGTCCTCCTCCTGTGACATGGGGGTGTTGACACGAGATGTCTCCAGGAAGGTGGGCAGGGATTCTTCTGCAGTGAGCTCCTCCTCTATCTGCTGAGCCTCGTCATATTCAGGAAGTTCTTTAATCCCCCGGTCCCCTTTATAGACATAAAGCTCAGGGTGTTTCTTGGTCTCCCTGATAAACAGCCCTGTTGGCTCTGCCGCACTATGAGCCTTTTCTATATGCACTTCTATTATCCTCTCAACTTTAGGTTTAGATTTAATGTCTTGGTCAAGGAATCTAGGTGTGAGTTCATCACCTTTTACAGAATCCTGACCTGCTTTGTGTTCAAACAGCCCTGCTAGTTCTTTAGATGGGTCCCTACCTGACTGGAAAGCTTTCATGATGTCTCTAACTGACATACTTTCCTCTATCCTCTCTACTCCATCAGTAAGCTGAGGCTTGTGATAGACCATTCTTGTGGTAGTAGTAATATGCGTCTCCTCTTTGAGACACATGGTTTTGCTCATGGAGTCCTCGTCGGACATTTTTAACTGTAAGGCTTTGACTTTGTCCTTGATGGTGCAAGGCGAGGCTACCTCTAGTTCTATAGAAGGGATGGCAGATGCAGCCTCTTCCATCAGTGCAGGCTCTCCGAGCTCATCAGGCTGCTCATAGCTCATGATGTGGTCTGTAACGCAGGGAGGAATAGGAACATCTGCAAAGAGAGGATTAGGTCCTGTGCTCTCTGCGCTTTGAGGAGCAGACGGAGTCTTTTCACTCCTTGTCTCAAACCCGCTGTCTGACAGAGGGCTCTTGTCCTGCTCATGTGACAGGTCCTCCGGTGATTCCAAAATAGCATCAGCTCCCTGATATGATTCCGTAAGCTTGCTTAGGTCCTTCTCTGAGGGAGACTTGTGCATACCCGAGCCCGCCGGGGGCATTTTGAGCTTGTGCTCCTGTATTTTGAGGACGCGTTTCTGTTTCTCTTCTCCCTCCCCTTCCCTCTTTGCCGCTTCCTCGTACCTACATTTCATCTCTGCCATTTTGGACAGAGAACTAGCACCAATATCATTTGCTAAATAATCGACTACTTTAGCCAAGTCAAAGTCTTGACTAGTCATGTCAAAAAGTGAACTCCTCTGTGCCTCCTCAATCTCAGCATTAGAAAACTCCTCCCATTCATCTGCTGAGGCTCTCCCCTTACCTTCACCCAAGATATCCTTCTGTAGTATCTCGCTTACTTTAACTAAGTCCTCTTTGACTTTCTCCACTAAAGAAAACGGCTCCTCGTCCTCTAGCTTGGACTCCTTAGGAGTGCCGGAATGTGAGGTTTGAACTGTTTTGGCCGCCGTGCGTGTGTCTGTCTGGAGAATAGCGGTCATTCTCATCAGATCCTCTTTCATTTCTGCTACGTCTTTTAGTATCTCTTGGTTGGAGGTTGCGGTTGGGTGAATGATGGTCGGTGTAATAAAAGGAGGTGACTTTAATTTTATTTTGGATGAAGTCACGCATGTAGAGGAGGAAGAGGAGGAAGTGGGGTAAGAATCGTGCAGGGCCATTTTGAGAGAGCCCGGCCCTGGTTTGATAGGAGTGTCGGGTAAGATGTTAACGAGGGAATACACGGGTACAGTCATCGTACTGGGGGGGACTGTGGTGGTGGAGGAGTCAGCAGACCTGAGAGTACCATAAGCTGAACTAGACGTTGCGGTTCTACGGGACGGGGAGAGTGTCTTGAGCGTGCCGTA
Organism: Gymnoscopelus braueri; assembly: GCF_963280865.1. Taxonomy (NCBI): domain Eukaryota; kingdom Metazoa; phylum Chordata; class Actinopteri; order Myctophiformes; family Myctophidae; genus Gymnoscopelus; species Gymnoscopelus braueri. Next base: position 28,852,602 of record NC_137617.1, on the reverse strand, counting down.
ACCAGACACAGAGCAGGAGTTTATGGCTTCGTTTATGGCTGCGCTGACGCTGGAGGTGGCTGCCTGGGTGGTAGCCTGGATCCTCTCTTGAAGGCTGGTGCTCCTGTCTGAGAAAACGCGCGAGGAGGGCGACGAAGGGGTGGAAGAGGATGACGGGTATTTAGCTTGCGAGCCATTCATTGCCGAGCCATTCATCATGGACAGCTCTGAGGAGCCGATGGTGGTCTGTCCAGTGGAGGACAGAGATGAGATGGACAACTTCCCTCCTCGCGACGCTAGTGAGGAATCTACAGAGGTTTTTATTGAGGACAGGCCAGAGAGGGTTTTGACTGATGAGAGGGAGGGAGCCCCAGCCTCCACTGCCGTTGCAGACCCTAGGACTGTTTTAAAAGGCAGACTAGAATTGTACATGTTGATCGGAGTAGCTGACGACCTATCCGACACAGACCCAGTGGCATATGAGTGGAGGGGGGAAGTCCTTGAGGTGTACGCTGAAGCAAGGCTTTTGATCGATGCTGGGTCTGTGCCAGATTTACACGAGGATACTTGGCTGGCAGACCCCTGGACAGGGTACTGGCCATATTGAACAACAGTCTTAATGGGTGAAGCCATAGTCCTATAAGACCTAATGGGGGATGGGGGGATGGGGGAGGACAGTGTGGGTACAGGGGGTGGGGGCCCCAAGGAGGATAGGATGGCTGAAGAAGGGGAGGGGGAGGAGCAAAGGGGCCAGGCAGACTTTAGTGGAGAAGCAGGTGGCGAGGCTGCCGGTGAACCGGTACAGGTGACGGAACCGCCCAGTCCGGCGTGCCTTGTTTGGCCAGGGTTGGTAATAGGAGCAGACGACCATGGCGGGTGAGGTCTGGTTGGAAAGACAGGTTTGTGAGGGTAACCAGCAGGCAGTGTTCTTGCTGCTGCTGTGCCTCGCTCAACTGTTGTTTCTTCAGATGAAATAGCAAGAAATATGTTGTGATGATGAAAAATAAATCAAACAAAAAACCCAACAGAATGTAGATTAAAGGCAACAGAAAATGATGTTGGGGAAGGGTAGGAAGAAAACAAAGAAGAAGAGAAGAGACCAGAAGGGGAAAGAATTGGTCAGTGACGCAGTCCTGGCATCAAGGAAGGAAAGAACAGTAGTTTCATGTAGTTCTAAGATGGGACATGTGAGCGGGTTGGATTGACAAATAAATAGAGTTGCGTTTCAATGTGCTTTATGGTCCGCCAATGACTCACAAGGACAACACAAATGGATAAGAAGCCGATCGAAGCACATACAGCAGCTGAATAAATGTCAAAAGACAATGACACAGACTAACAATGGACAACAGAAAAATGGCAAGACAAATGTACCAGGACAGATACGAAAAAGACTTCTCTGTTTTGACTTCAGATGTGCTACAGTCAGCATCTGGATTCTGGCTCTAAACTCAATCCGTTTTTTTCTTTCTTTTTGAAGTGCCTTTTATCTGTTTGTTCTAAAAACTACATTAAAAGAAAAATGCAACACAATTTAAACGTTCTGATAAAACAGAGCGCAGCAGAAGTTTCCATTTTCCTGTTATTATGTAGGAAAATAATATTATGGCAAAACACTGGTTGCAAGACTAGGTTTGTCATCCATAATATCATGCAATATTGGTTAACCCTCGGTGACAAGCGGCAGAAATAGGGGGGGGGGGGAATAAATAAATAAAAGAAAACAGTGAAAAAAAAACTTAAAGAAAGCCATACTTGTGACCTCCCAACATGCAGTTTCTTTTTGTCGAACCCCAAATGCTGCAGCATCACAAAGCCAAAAAGAGCTCAGGGGACAAACAGCAAATCAAATGAAAAACATAATTTCACTTTGACTTCCTTCTAAAAAATGCATATTCACATTATGTAAGGCAATCAAAGCAAAATTCTGATGTTGCATCTTGACTCATGAAACCCAGTTGTAGAAAACAATAATCAAACCAACTCGCAATTCACATTGTGGGCAGGCACAGCACACAAACGTAAAATACTCATTGACCCATGCAAAAATATATACCATGTCATAAACAAGCATGTGGACAGTGCAAGTTATGTAGGGTGAAAAATATATCATAAAATCATGAAATATGTCTATATTAAATATGTCTATATTACTATATTACTGTCTCTATATTAATGTTACAGGTTAGATCAAATTGTTAATTCATCTTAACGAGGTAGTTTGTTAGTATCATTGTTATCATTATTTAGGAGTTCCATAAAGGTCTGTTAGTGAAAATGTCACACTCACTCAGTGCAGGCTCGGCCAGATAGCTGTAGCGCTTACGTAAGGCTAGGGATGCAAAGGTATGCCGTCGGTCTGGCTTTTCAGTCTGCAACAATAACAACAACACATATACCTATCAGTGCTGGGTCACCCTAAATTATTGGGGCTGACAAATCAACAGCACTCAAACCTTATCAATTCAATCAAATAACATAACATCTTATTTGATATCCAGTATAATTTAGTGGTACTATGGAAGCAAAAGATAAGATAATATTCTTAAAAAGTAGAGTAAGTGATATTTCTTTGTTAAAACAAAATGTTTTTTGTTAAAAGGTTAAGTCACTATATTCTGATAGTAATCATAGCTATAGAGTGTTTGTTCAGTAACAGGAGTCTCCCCATCTCTCCAGCTCTTTAATAAACGGAACATAAATGTTCAGGTAGTTGACACAATTTCAGCCAATCATGAGAGAGTACCCATTTATCAGCTTAATTTTTTTTATAGTTTTCCAGTTCCAATTTTGTCTGCTCATTTCTTTGTGTCATCACTTCCAATTTCACTTGTTTAATCTGCATCTTATCTAAGTTCTCTATCCTGATTAGATAAAATTGGTATCCTGACCTGAAAATGCATTTTCTGTTTAATAAAGAGCTGGAGAGAGATGGAGACTCCTGTTACTGAACAAACACTCTATAGCAATGAGTACTATCAGAATATAGAGCTATTTAACACTTATTTTAATCAAAGAGAATCACTTACCCTACCTTTACATCAAATAACATAACATCTTATTTGATATCCAGTATAATTTAGTGGTACTATGGAAGCAAAAGATAAGATAATATATATATATATATATATATATATATAATATCAACTAGCTGATTCATTGTCCTATTACAGTTTCCACCGATCCTGTCTACATAGGATTACTAATAGCACTAATTAAAAGTGTTATTATTTCAAGCTGATGGACATATAGTAGTCACAAATTAAGAAAAGAACATTCTAACGGTAAATAATTTACAGTCAAAAACCTTACACAATCGAATTAAAGTTTCAATAACTTATACATATTATATCTTAACTCTAAATTATCACAAAGGATAGAGTGCAAGGGAGAAGGAAACAAAAAAAAGAACCCATATGATTACCATATCATTATCTGCCAAAGATCATGCAAATGTGACTAAAAGTTGCTTTAAACAAGCAAAGCCGATATTGCCCCGGAAGCAGCATAAGGAATAAGGCTATGTATGGGTAGCAGAGCAGAACCCCTGCAGACCACTTTGAGAACCTAGCGCAGAGGGGAGCACATGGTGGGGAAAGCGTGTTGTTTACCTCATCCTCTGGATCTGATTCCATTTCCTGGTTCCCCATGATGCATTGCAGAAACAGGGGATGTAACATAATAGAAAGCAGGGGGAAAAGAAACATCAGGGCATGAAAAAGGAGTGATTGACAGAAGCAAGAGCTCAGAGGAAGAGAAGCAACTGCAGCAAAGAAGCCAGCAAACAACAAAAACAAAAACCACAGAAATGCACCAAAAATAAAGCAGCCAACACGTTTGGAGCAACAACAGCAAAACAATACAAGCCACAAGGAAAGCCAAAAGCAAAGAGAAGCCTTTTTGCTCAAAAGCCCCCAGCCAAAAAAAGCATGATGTCCAAATCACTTGAGATTCAGAAGGTACTGCCAGTACAGAATAACACAGCCAGCGACAAAAACCACTGCAAATAGATCCGATAGACATAAAGAGAGGCTTGAAACAGATAAAAGACACAGTGGCGGCAGTTTGGCCAAGGGTTTTTTTCCCTCTGTTACCACTTGAGGTTGGCCCTAGGCCCTAACTGCCCTAACCATGACGATGATTATGATGGTGACAACAGAGAAATGGAGCTTATTGAGAAATCTTTGACCTTACCTTCTTCAGCGCCGGGAGAGTGATGTTCAGGTTACACACAGCAGTCTGCGGAAAACCTTTGGAGTTCTTGCACTCTCTGAGGAAAGTGAGACGACCACAGGGCTCCTGGCCGTTGTCTCTAATCTACAGAGAGACCATCAAATGTTTCGTGTTGTTTACCTGGTTTTAATATCGTAACAACAGTATCCGCTCCAACTTTCATGCTCACTGCTCATGTGATCCAGCAATCAGCATAGTACATTAAACTGCTTCTTTTGGTTTGAACCATTTTTTCCCTGAAGGAATGTGCATAAGCCTGAAAGATACGACATACAACGGAGAGGGGTGTGCACCTACATACAAGTTTCTTAATTTACAAACCTGTTGTTATTGTTATTATGCAATGGCTTTCTTTTGTATTGTACTGGTACTGTGCAAAATGTGTCTATAACAATACATATTGTCCATAAAACAACGCTTTGTTAAGTTATTCTATTAGCTATGATTTTAACAACAAATACAATGTGTCAGTTAGACAATATCTTGACAGCTATCAGTCCTTTTTTTCTGAAATGACAATCGTGAGCCATTACTGGTCCCCGAGCTAAATCCTAATTGAATCTGCCGTAGTGACACGATATGTAACAAAAAGCCAGATGACCCGGCTCTGGAGAACAGGAAGCTAGTTGGCTGATCAATATGATGAGGTTATGTAGTATTAGTAGAGGACACGGGAACTAGGCTATGGCCTGAGGCTATGTTTGTTAGTCTATAGCCAGTGTAATAACAGCTAATGAGTTAATATATCTTATAATGGGTTGAGATATACTAACCACCAATTTATGCTATTACTGTATTACTTCTGGGTATATCGAAAGCTACTATGTAGGTACAGTACAGAAGCCTTTTGTGAGCCTAATGGGACTATTAGCTCTCCAACGATAGTTCAGCTGACATATTATTCTTTGTCGTTAGCAAATTGTAACGTCGCTGTAGTTCTGAGGCTGCAACAGTACTAACATTTAAATGACATGATCCTAAATGTATATTTATGCTGATTGGAAGAATAAAAAAATAGTTTATATTATTAATTAATTATAATAAAAGTAGGGATATTATAACATAAATATTTACTTGGATACATTTTCTAAATGTATCTTGTATTTCTGTATGTTTCATCTTTCAGAGCACACATGCAATCCTCAACAACATACATAATACTGTAGGGGCCTACCCATGATTTTTCCATCAGCACAAAGCATCTTCACGTGAACACTCGTAATGTCAAATGCTTTGGCGTAACACGTTTCTGCATGTCATATACAGCTGCGGTTCTCAAACTTTTTCATGTCAAGGACCCCCAAATGTATATATATTTGGCCACGGACCCCCATCTGAAAAGGTTTTGTACCTCCAGAAGCAAAGATATGCTTCTGGATATATTCAAAGATTTTCACAATTGTCCACAATTTTTCAAATATAGCAGACCTACAAGCTCATAGACCTAGCATGGCATGAGCTATGAGCTTGTATATCTGCTATTTTTGAATAGCTAAAGTATAAAATATGGTTGAAGTGGTTAACATTGTGGAGACGATTGTGACGCCATATTAACACATTTTGCTGGGGACCCCCTGGTACCCCCCCCCCCCAAGGACCCCCCTTTGAGAACCAATGAATGATATACACAGTATAGGTGGTAACTCAGCCATTTACCTTGACACAGAATGGCAAGCGGTTCTCCTTGAAAGCATAGAAGTTGAGAATCAGCTGCTGACCAGCTTTGGTCAGAGGAGACAGATTTCCATAGCAATCTACATAGATAGGCCTGCCCTCCAGAACCTGATAGAGAACAACACAGAGATGAGCACAGTACTACAATATAAACAGTATTAATTATATTAACACTCATTATAGTATACTCATTATATTAAAATGAGGAATTGAATATTAACCACTTTTAAACCTGGTGTCCCAACTTTGGTCATGTCATTATAGGTGTAAATGGGAGAATAAAATTGAACATAGCTGATCTATAAGCTCACAATGCATCATGGTGAAATGTGCTGTGAGCTTGTCGCATGTGCCAACACCATGCAAAAATACAATTTATACTATAATATATCATAGTATAATTTAGGCTTAACTCTGTTTAAATTTGAAGTTGCTGTGTATAAGAGCTATAATAGCTGCCTAAAATGGAGAAGTACAGACAATACTACAGACATAATCTAAGGCGATAAGCCACCCGTGGACGGCCGCACCTCAATGTCTTTGCTCCTGGCCACTTCCTCAAAGTTCTCCTGCTGCTCCAAGGTCTTGTCCACCTTGTCATCTGTCATACAGAAGCACCTCAGCCGGGATTCCACAGGGTCGTTCATCTTGGCGAAGACCACGAACTTGGCCATGTAGGGTACGCAGATCAATTCCCTGTACAGCTGAGTGGCCAGGCCCACCGTCTCAGGGATCTGGTGGCAGTCTGCTAGCCAGAACCTATGCCAAATAGAAGAATAGATCTTAAGAGGGCCATTTGCAGATATAAGAATGCAAATGTTGAGGAAGCTGCAAGAACAGGAATTCCACTCCCTGCAACATGGCAACAGCTGTATTGTAAACATGAGACAATAAAACCCTTTGTCGATCAGCTTCAGAAATAGTTTATAGTATATTCTTATTTATTCTTTAATTTAATCGAGTTTTGTCACACATGCGAGGGATTTGAGTGGTACTGTAGGTAGCTCTCGATATTCAGAGACAAATATTACAAAGTAAGTAATAATACATAGAAATACAGGTGCAAAATACAGAATTCCGAATAAAGAATAAGAATTCTGCCAACAGTGAGTAATACGCAAGAACGCGCAGTTGCCAACGTTGAGTTTACAAAATACACCGTAACCTTCCACGACTGGCTAGCTAGGGGATTGCAGGCTCTATCCTTTATTGATATCACCAGATAATTACATTTTATCCGTGAAGCATGGATCAAAAGACAAGAACAAGACAAATTATTTTCAAGCCTGGGCCAGCTGTACCTGTGCCAGGTCGTACAAGGGGATTACAAAAAAATACTTGAATAGGTTCTTAATATTTTATACAATTCAGAGCTACGCAAACTCACTCTCTCTCCCACAACCACAGACAGACAGACAGACAAACAGACAGACAGACAGACAGACAGACAGACAGACAGACAGACAGACAGAGACAGACAGACAGACAGAGACACACACACACACGTCTGACCTGGCAGAGACATTAGTGGTGAAGGAGACACAGTCATTGACGAAGGTGAGAGGAGTGGTTCCTGTGATGTCTTCCCACTGTGCTGGAGACGTACCTCCTGGAAGCAAGATAAAGACACACAGCCCATAATTATGTAAAGCATCCCGGACATTCACTTTCCTTTCATTTACTATCAAATAATCCAAGCCCTGGGGACTTTTTAATTCCAGCACACTGCTAGTTTGGGATGGCTCAGGATAGAAGACAGGGTTAAGCAAATAAAAATGGGATTGGTATTTAAGATAGTCTTAGGGACAGTGCCCTCAATACCCTCATACCTGACTAACTACTTCTCCAAAGTGAGTGACGTCCACAGCCACAACACTAGAGGGAGCGACCACAAAATTTGCCCAAAATAGGGATGCCAGGGTTAATGTGGTTCAGTCAGTCAGACAGGTCTAGTGTGGTTTTATTGCATCAGTAATAGCTAAGTTGTCAAACATTATTATTTTCTTGTATTTTTTGTTGTATTTTCGACCCTGGTGTTGATTGGAGGATGGTGGATCCAGAAGTCCTGACTCTGACTTTTACTTTCGTATCTATGATAGTGTTGGGCTTTAACCCCCAATTGTCACTGGACGTCCGCAGGGAGTGCCCGTACTTCTACGTACATGTACAATTTTTTTTTATAAAGTGCTGACCCTGTAGCCCGGATGTTAACTCGACATTAGGAACCTGTGTGCACTGTATTAGCCCGTATTTTTCACTAGATATGTGTTTTAATCCCGTCTGTGTCGGATTCTGTCGGGAGTTCCCTGTATTCCTCAATGGGTGGTAGTGACGGGGCGCATCCGGTGAAAGCCTGTTATTACACTCAATGTAAACAGGAAGTAAACGAGGGGGAAAAAATGGCGTTCAGTCACAGACGGGATTCAAACACATATCTAAAAAATATGGACTAATACAGTGCACAAAGATTCCGAATGCCGAGTTAACATCCGGGGCTACCGGGTAAGCACCTTATATTTTGCATTTGTACATGTTCGGAGAAATACAGACTTTATCCACATCAGGGGAGCTCTGCAGTTAACAGCATATAGGCCATTTGGTTTCTAGCGCACAAACAAACATACATAGTATGCATGTTCACCTGTTATGCTGCAGAGAAGACGGAGGCAGGGTGTGGAGTCTCCCTTGTAGCCGTTGGTAAGCCCCTCCCCCGAGAGAGGCGGGACTGGGATCGTCATGGTGATGGGCTTGTGGAACTTCCTCCTCCTAGGCTCCACGGTAACAATGGGGCTGAAGGTTGCTCGGTTACCAAGAATCTTTTTCACCGTCTCATCAGGTGCCGGCTGGGCCTGGGGAAGGGACAGAGACATATTATTATGCGATGGTGTGTGAGAGGAGTGAAAATGAGAAGTGAGATAATGAGGTTTAGAGAGAAACAGTGAAAAAGGGAGATAAAGTGTATGTTTACATGCATAAAAATAATGATATCCTAGCCCAATTAACTATGGCCAAATACACATAATTTTGGGGGTCCTTGACATGAAAAGGTTTTAGACTGATATACTGTAGCAACATAAGTTTTTCAGAAAACTGTTAGGATTTGGAAGACATTTGTAGAATCGGCCTCAGGTCTTAATGGGTTAACAGACTCAAAGCAAAACAGAGTCACACTCCAACACAAAGAGACACACTTCATGCCTCAACTCACCTGCAGTCCAACTCTAATCTTTTTGGTGAGCGCTCCCTCAGGGAACGAGGCCTGGACCATTGGAACGCTCTGGCTGTACAGAGTCCCGCCCTCTGGTCCCATCTGATTGGATTCCTGCCGGATCCGCGACACCACGGCAAAGTACTGTGGAAAGTCCTTGGTGATGATGCGACAGATCCTCTTCTTCTCTAGTTCCTCAGTGCTTTCTAGCTCTGGGAGGGATGAAAATACACATACCTGTGTCATTTATTTATATCTACAACATTTTAGTTAACCACATATACTAGTACCTCTAATCTGCGACGAATGTTCGGCAAAGAAATAGCAGATCTACAAGCTCACAACTTGGATCGCTTATTTTCGGCGAAGAGATTTGGTGTATTTTGGTGTTGTGAGCTCTGAAAATTCTATTAGATCTCAAAGTTGGCTTTTGATGGTTGTCACATTTCAACCCCCATTTCTTTCTCTCTCCACTCTGCTATCAAACAGAGCTGAGATGCTTTGTAAAGTCCTGACGGCGTAGACGTACGATGGCGTATAAATAGAGCGTAACCTGTATTTACCTTCGTCCATGCCGTTGAGCAGTTGGTTGAGGTCGTCCACCTTGCAGTCGTACTGGTGCTCCTTCCATGCCTCGCCGTTCTCACTGCGCAGCATGATGAGCTCCCTCTCCTGGCCACGCATGGAGCCGAAGTGGGGGATCTCCACGATCACAGGACTGTAGACAAACACCACAGCACAGGTTGAGGACGCAACATAGGCAGTAAAGTAGTCTCTCTCTCTCTCTCTCTCTCTCTCAGTTCCTTCTTTTTTTTATGATGAGTACTTTATAGTTCCTTCTAAACCCAATATACTTTGCTGTCCCCCAGGGGTCTATACTTGGTCCCCTCCTTTTTTCCCCCTCTACACCAATCACTTCAGTGAAAATAGCAGAGCTCAAAAGCTCAAACTTGTGACGCTTATAGATCTGCTATTTTCACCGAATGTTAGTTAAAATCTAAATAAAAAATTGCACACCGTTCATTCAGACCTTCAATGCATGTGATTTCAATCGAGATGCACTTTCAAGATTTGTCCCAGATAAGCAACTGAGAAGTCTAAAATGTAATACGGTGCCAACACTGTGGTCAACCAAAACGAAAAAGGAACTGAAACTCCCGCAACACGCAGAGATGAAAGGCCAGATGATGCCAGCGTTGTTCCATGATGACGGCTCTCGCCATGCTGTGGTTGCGATGGGTCATATGGAGTGGATGGGAGCGGTTTGACAAAGGCAAGATGCAGAGGAATGGGAGCCGCAGGCGTGGAGAAAGCTGCGCGGTCCTCAACTGAACAAGGCATGGGAGCATCGCATGGCGGGGTGGACTTCCTCTACTCTAACTCATGACCAGTGACCATGTCGTTGGGATGTTTGGTGTGGAAGAGAACACGATAGCGTAAACTAGTAGAGAACACACTAGGCTAGAATTAAATAGAACAGCAGAACTACGTAATACAACAGAAAAAAGTCTATAGAACAATAAAACTGAAGATTGGAAAACAAGAGAACTCTACCGAGTGATGGCACCAGAGGAACTATATTCATTGACCATTCCCTTGAGAAATCTTTAAGGAAAGTAATAACTAGTAATGACAGCAGTTACAACTACTTATATTTCAGAGACACATTCTGCTACAGTATAGTATCTTTGTTTCAATAAAGATGATTAATGTGAGAGCTCACATGCTTTTCCAACTATTTCTAGCAGGGGAAAACACTTCTCTGTAGTGCTATAATGTTACACTACTGATCTTAAACACTTAGCTGTACAGAATAGGCACGGCACCCATGTTCCAACTTCCAACCACTCAACAAAACGGTTCACTTCTGTCTTGAACCAATTGAAAGGTCAAATAATTGTGCTTTCGAGTGTGTGCCCATTCTCCTCTGATAATGAATGTGTAGGAGTGCGCATAACTGCCTCCAGTCTCAAACTCGTCTAAAGGCTGCGGTAGGTAGAGGAACAGGTGTGGTGGTCATGGGAAGCGAGATTTGAGATGATGCTTGGCTTGAGGAGGAAAAGGCTCATGCCTGACAAGCGCAGTCCAGTACAAATAACAGCCAACGAAAGTCCCTGCATTTCAGTGACGTCGGAAGCCAACTGAAAATGCTTCCCAACAAACAAAAAAAAACATGAAAATCATGATGGTTTTAAAGCCAGACCTGAGTAGTTTTAGGAAGTAAAATGAGTTCCAAAAAATGAAAGCCTGCAATGCTGCCAGAAGCCACAATTGAGCCTTTTTCTTTTTTTTTTTACTATGGCTGTCCTATCCTCCATTTACATTTCTAAAAGAAGAAACAAGACACATATTGTTGACTTATTATTAGGTCTCTTGCCTTCAAAACTCTAATTTGGTTTTGTATACGTGACTATTATGTGAAATCATTCAACTTCCCAAAACGAATACATTGTGTGTGTGTGTGTGTGTGTGTGTGTGTGTGTGTGTGTGTGTGTGTGTGTGTGTGTGTGTGTGTGTGTGTGTGTGTGTGTGTACAGTGTATATATATATATATGCAGTATGTACCGTATATACTGTATATAAAAACATACACTACCAAATAACGAAAATCAATGGAGATGAATAAGAAAATAACCTTATTTCTTAGCATGAATCAGCCTGGGTCATGTACTCTCCTGTGGGGGGCAGGGAGGAGGAGGAGGAGGAGGAGGGATGCTAAGGGGGAGGAGTTCCTACCCAACAAATCTAGTTCCTCTGGGTCCCAGCTGCAGCACCGGACTAACCAGGCTCTCGCCTTCACTAAGGGCTGGCAGCGTTCTTGGGAGGTGCAGCTTACTGCATCGGCAAGGGGAGGGGGAGGGTGCACACACATACACACAACCACACACACGCACACGCACACGCACACACACACAACCACACGCACGAAGGCATAGACAGACAGACAGACAGACTCACACAGACACACGCACACACACACACACACACACGCGCACACACGCGCGCACACACACACACACACACACGCACGCACACACACACACGCACACGCACGCACACGCACGCACACGCGTATACCGTACATGCATACATTCATGCATATATATACCCATGTATGCATATAGATTCATAAAATAAATAGACATGCATGTACACACACACACACACACACACACACACACACACACACACACACACACACACACACACACACACACACACACACACACACACACACACACACACACACACACACACACACACACACACACACACACACACACACACACACACACAATGCACACAGAACACAACAGTCAGTAAAGAGAACACTA
>NC_137617.1:28827673-28837673 GCF_963280865.1 Gymnoscopelus braueri | reverse complement strand
CACACACAGAATAAGGAAATAGGAGAGATGTGAAGGAGTTTTCTATGTTGGCTTTCGTTCAGTTGTTCAAGTGTTTGTTAAGAGTTCTCCAACAACAAAGTATTTCATCATAATCAAACAAGGATGCAGTTCACACAGTTCACCAACGTAGAAGACTCCACAGGTGCCTGTGAGTCACCTCACAGCTGACAAGACACACACACACACACACGCACACACATCGTGCGGTTTGTAGAATTAGGTGAGATGTTAGTGCATTGTGCAGAATACAGTGTTAATTTAACACGGCTGAGAGCGTAAACATTGTCTTGGTTGTTACTGTGCTGTAAGTCGACAATCTACTTGAGTCACATAATGACTTTGAAACAATCAGTGGTAATAACCAATCGTGATGTGATTCTAACACTCTGCTGCTGCTGCCTTGTGAATACGGACAAAGACAAATCCAAAAACTCCAAAATCCAAACTCGGGTTCACATTTCACAGGTGAGGGGAGAGGAACACAAGCACACAGAGACAAGACAGGCGTGATGTCACAGGATATAGGAGGTAAGAAACTGGCAACCAATCGCGGTCATCACCTGCTGTCGTACTGCGGGAGCGGAGAGGAAAAACTGCAGGGTGGATGAATGACAAAGCAATGGACACAGGAGGGACAAACAGACAACACAGCTTTGTCATTACAATGTCTCTGACAGTGGGCGGATTACCCAGGAGTCCTTCAAGCTACAACGTGGTCATTTTCAGTCAGAAGACCATTATTCACATGGCATACTCTCTCTTACGCCCTAAAAAACAGGTAAACAGACCGGCCACCCAGCGAGAGCGAGCCTGCCTTGTTGTTCAGAAGCGTACACTGCTACGCGTTCTGCTAAACCACACCCATCAACCACATAAACCATCTAGACTTAGTAAAACGGACGTTAATTGCAACTGTACTTGGTACACTTTTTTTTCACTCTACACCAGAATTTTTTATCAAAACGCACTCACGAAACAACTAATCTGTCCATCTACTATCCATCAATCTATTTATACATCCATCATTCTTCCTTACCCAGAGTGCACAGGTGAGGACACCAGGTTGACGTTATCTAGTGCGTCTGCAGTCCAGCTGTACCGCCTCAGAGAATCGTTGTCGAAGTCCTTGGCGACTGCCAAGTGCTATGGGAGAGAGGACAAGTCAGAACAATGCATATAGTACACAGTCGAAACCACAGTGTTAATTGAAATCTGAGAGTGTGGCAAATGGAACCAAATCCAATTGGTTCAATTGGTACACTTTCAGAGCTACAGTACATTAACACTCAGGATTTTATAGTGAATGCGTTTGTGTGTGTGTGGGGGGGGGGGGGTATTTAACAGGGACAGTGGGACAGGCATGAGCTCATGATGACTGAATAAAAGAAACACAAAAAAACAGCCACAGTGTAGAGCAGCTGCCCTTGCATTAAGTCATGCATTTCAGTGCCTCAAAGTAAGAAAATGAACTGAATCCAACAGATGATTGACTAACGCCAGCATCCTGCAGAAACCATTCAATCTCTAAATCCCAAAACATTTTGGGAACTGACAAAGAATAACATTTCCCAATAGTCAGACATTTTGTATTTAAATAGGCTTTCATCTACACTTTCATCTACAGTAGTACAACAACTTCCACTAGCTTCTTGCCGATACAGTAGTTATCAGGCGTAATGCAGCAAGCCATTGCTCATCAGTTCTCTATGGGCGACTAGACTGGACAAGAACTACTCTCCAAAGTGTCTAACCTGAAGTACAGGACGTACAGGGCAACAGGAAGTTCTGGTAGGCTGGACAACATGTAACCCGGTACTTCCTGTACTTCCGGTTAGACACTTTCGGCAGTAGTTTTTGTAGTAGTTTTTCGTATATAGGCTTTCCTGTTAAGACCGGGTAAGCCTATATACGTTGTGCCATTTTAGATAAAAAGAAAAAAGAAAAGTTTTTTCTGAAAACTAGGTTAGGATTTAGAAGGCGTTTTTAAAATTGGCTTCAGGTCTAAATGGGTTATGCAATGGAGATGAAACTGGAAACTAGATGAATGTGTTGAGATAAAAGAGGCTGGCCTTGGGAGGGATGTAAGTTAAGAAAGTAGGTCAATATTATAATGGTGATCAACTGTATGTGTGTAAGTGTCAATAATTACAGCTATCAAGGCTAAACTCCAGGATTCTTTATTTGAATAACAACATATTAATTTGTATAAATCCGGTACTGAAGGTTTAAACAGACTAATTCTTCTGACTTGAGAGTCTCCAGGGAATCAACATAACAGTGTTTTTAGAAACAACACATTCAGATTGTGCCAAACACCATTCAAGCTAATGACCCTCGGTGCGACAATACAGTATCAAAGCTTTGGCAGCGTTCAAGTGTCATAACACATTTCCCATAAAGGGGACACAGTGGCGGCTGTTCTTAGCAACACAAATACAACACACTTAGAGAAAAAGGGTTTCTGCAGACAATCAACTAAGAAAAAAAAAATCAAAACAATCTTTGACAACACAGAGCAGGCCAGTGACTGAACAATAACTCCCAACTGACAAACAAAATGCTTGTTTTAGAGACTTCAGGCAGAGCTTTGTGGATGTAAGCCTAAACAAAACCAGCGGCAGACGCCAAAAAGATGAAAAGGAAAACTTAACATTTCATCTAAATTTAAAAAAGGGTAAACAGTTGGGAAATAAACTGCTAATGTGAATCAGGTTGGCAATTGCCTACTTCACTGTATGATCGTGCATAGTGACATCCAACAAGAAGTCTGTATGATCATACCATCAACTGATATCAATGGAATATTGCTCATCCTGAAAGACCATGGTACAGTACAATGGTGCTGTACAAATTAAATGAGACAGAGACACTGCTTACAGCCTTTGACAGCCTTTAAAAAGAGGCTGAAATCTGGTCTTAGAACGTTGATACTGACTATGATAAGGAGAAAACATATGCCCACAAAAAGTGTTTTTTGAGCTGCCAGCGCCTTTCCGTCATGCATTTCTATGGTAAAGACGCGCTGGAGTGCTCCTAATCCTAGTGTTGCACCTCGCATTTCAGCGCTCTTGGCGTCCAGCGCTCTGGGCGCTTCAAGCTGAAAATAGTTCAACTTTTGTGGTAAGAGCACCCACTCATCAATGTCACTTTCCTATGCAGAGGGTTGGAGTGACACGCCCCCAAAATAACTGAGCAGGGGTGTCTCGCTCAAAATCAACTACAATGTCACATCATAGGTTTAAACAAGTGTAAAAAAGTGAGTGCAAGCTCCATCATTTGCAGTGCATGTGTAGCAATCTGGACGTGATTATCCAAAGCGCTCCGTCACTCAAGAAAGCTTTCTGTGGACACGCCTTAACCACTTAAACCCCATTATGGTTTACCGGAGTCCCTCAGGGCTCTATACTAGTGTGTTTTCTGTTTTCTGTTAATGTGGGGAAAGATTTCACTGAAAATAGCCGCTTGTCTGCGATATGCTGGGGTTTAAGTGGTTAATCTGAAGAAAGATAAATAAATCTGCTCACTGTCTCAGAAGTGTTCCACCATGTACTGTACCAAGCCCTATGCTTATTTATAACTGCAGGATGCCGCAGAAGGGATACAGTTGTGACAAATTCTGTGAGTCGAGTAATAAATGAGAAATACTACATCTGCACATACACTGGTATAGGCAGTGCATGAAGTTATGCCATAGTTGATTGAAGAAACAATGAGCTGGAATCCTCTAAAACCCAATGATTTTAGATATATTATACTGTATATACATGCACCGACAGAGGCTGTACGTAATATGGCATAACTCTGATAAACTACCTTATTGTGGGCTTCTACAATGAAGAACTTTTCCTTACTGAGCGCCTGGAGCCGCAGGAGAGAAAAGACAAGCCATCAGGCACCGATAATTCACTTTACCAACAATTGTAAAGTTAATTACACAGTGGCATTTTCACAAAGATATTTCTACATTATGTCTGTGAATTGGACGAAAGGCAATAGTTTCCTGCATGTCTACTGGAGACTGTATTGTCAATGGTATGGCTGGCATGCTGTTAGCATCAGGTCATGGTTTGCAGCTTCACAACAAACCCGTTAACCCTTAACCTTAAGTGTCATCTTGCTGCATGTCTAAGGTAGAAGCCCATTAGATCACAATTTTCCAAGCAGTAGGTCGGAACCCATGTTTGGGTCACGGGCCACGAGTAAATATCCCCTTTTTTTCAAAAGATTAAAAAAAGTTACACATACATAATAATGCACACACATAACACTCACAAACACCGACCACAAATATACAGATATCGACAAATATCTACAGGCAACAGCTAAAGTGAAGGATAAACACGCACCAGTAAATGATACAGGTACACAGATTATACTCTATTATATTAGCCATTATATGAGCCATTATTACTCTTTATTGGCGGGTACCGAGAACTGCCACCATGTACTGTGGGAATGAATGGCATCAAAATGCTATTCTATGCCAAAATTCTTGGCATAGAATCCACAAGATCCACAAGTTTAGTCAATTTGTCTCGTTCTAGTGCATTTATCGGGTACAGTTCCAGAATCTCTCATCAATGATCTGGAACAGGGGATCTAGAATTTGTCCTCTATATTTTCCTATCCTACCAATTAGGAGCAGCGGCCAACTACAGCACAGTGCCAACTGATCGGTTGTGGTTCGGCGTCTTACTCAAGGACTTTTCGACACTTGGCAAAGAGAACCCAGGGCTCAAACTGGGGACCTTCTGACACTCAGATGGCCACTCTACCTCCTGAGCCAATGCCACCCCCCTGGCTTTCCATGTACTTTGTATGCCTGGTCGGACGTGTTTGATCGGACGGACGTGTTTTCCTTTCACTCTCCTTTCGCTGTAAGTACCCACAGTGACTAAACACATTGCATGGCGGTCGGTGAACCTACCATCTCTTTACCGGGCGCCAGTATCTCCTCGATCATCATGCTGTCCCGTGTGAAGGAACTCCGGTTCAGCGTGTTGGACCTATCGGAACTGAACGAACGCAGGCTTGGTGTGGGTGGATGGACAGGCGTAGTGGTTGTAGTAGTAGTAGCAGGCACGTTACCATGACAACAGTCGTCATGATGATGGAGTAACAGGGAGGGGGAGGGTGGGGGGCAGGAGGGGGTGCCGTGGGGTGAACAGAAAACACAAACAAACAAACAAATATACATTAAATGCATGCAGCTTCCAGGGACCTGATTTTGTACCAATGACAGCAACAAC
Source organism: Gymnoscopelus braueri (assembly GCF_963280865.1). Taxonomy (NCBI): domain Eukaryota; kingdom Metazoa; phylum Chordata; class Actinopteri; order Myctophiformes; family Myctophidae; genus Gymnoscopelus; species Gymnoscopelus braueri. The sequence goes on along the minus strand of NC_137617.1, from coordinate 28,832,403 downwards.
AACAAGGAAAGAGCTCATTGGGGCGGGAATTCAAAAGCTTCCCAGAATGACACAGACTGTGGTTAAAGAGCTAATGAACAAGGAACTAATTCGCACTTCGCTACAGTGACAGTAGACATTAAGCAAAGTATTTTGTCAGATGTGGCACAGGTTGTTCAATAGCCCATTGGAGACATCAATCCCTCCACTTTGCATTTATCCTGCACTAGCATGCTAGTGCTGCATTTAGCCTGCATTAGCATGATATTTCTGCAAGGTTTTTCCAAAACATTCCGCTTGGCCGATGTGAGCAGCAGTGCAGCAAACATGCAAAAAGTAGCACCCCAAAATATGCCTTAATATGATCTGTACCACAACACCTACAGTACAGTATACCTGTCCTTTAGCCTGACATCTGTATACAGCTGTCAGAGCCTAACAGGACAGTACGCACACTGTACTAGTAGTAGAAAACTGAATAGGACAGGCTTATAAGCCTGTGTGAAGCAGCGTGTCTTAGAGAAGCACAGTAATGTAGGCAAGTCATGTTCCCGTATACTTTAGTAATTATTTTAACAGGTAAAAAATGTAATGGGAGCAATTAAAACAGAATGTTGAATAATAAGGTAAAAAAAATACTAGCTAACAGGTAAAACGTTAAGACATACTGGAAGAAACTTAAAGCTCCAATCTGGAACTTAATTTAATCAATAAAATGCTATTTATCACTGCACAGCGTCAGTGGTTACTCTTCCATTGCGAAATTTAGACCCTGGAGTCGGGTAGATACTGGTTGACAAGGAGTACTGCCTTAAACTCCTAAGCATAATATCTCCCCTCGCTCAGCAGGGATTATGTCATGGAAGAGATGTAGAAATGTGGTCCCTTGAGCAGGATCAAATCCCGGGTAGGACATAAAAGTTACAGATTGTGGCTTTAGATGTTAAACAAGAAAGACCCAAAGTCAAAATGGTAACCATCTTTACTTTGAACTCCTTGTTTGATGTGGTATGATACTTTGATTCTGAATTTCTGTGGAAAAGTATGTCTTCGAACTGATTATAGGGGCATCGAGAGAGAAAGAAAATGTATGTTTTGTGAGGCAAATAAAGGCATTCTTCAGCAATGATATGGGATGAATGTTTGAGGCCTGCGTCTCCACTGTGACTCATCAACCAATACTGTGCCAGGACTCTTTGTGCTACACAAGATCACTGATATTGAACCAATTATCCAGTACCCATTAAACTGCAACATGGGGGGGGGGGGGGACATGCCCCTGGGCAAACTACCAACTAATATATTGTGCTGTTAAATTGACAATACAAGTGAAAGAACATGACTTTGGTTATTGCTCTTCCCGTGGTACTGTAGCTATTCTGTGTGTGTGTGTGTGTGTGTGTGTGTGTGTGTGTGTGTGTGTGTGTGTGTGTGTGTGTGTGTGTGTGTGTGTGTGTGTGTGTGTGTGTGTGTGTGTGTGTGTGTGTGTGTGTGTGTGTGTGTGTGTGTGTGTGTGTGTGTGTGTGTGTGTGTGTGTGTGTGTGTGTGTGTGTGCGTGCGTGTGTGTGGTCATCTATTTTTGAGATTCCCAGAACACTTTGTCGGTCCCGAGTGAAGCGTATGGAATGAGAGTAGGATTTCTACTATGCACTGCTATGCAATGCTATGCAGTGTGCAGGATACATGTCCCTGTTTACTTTACTGTGGACAAGTATATCAGGCTATAAAAAGATCTGTTACTAAATGGGATGTCAACCCATGTGGCAAAAGGGGCAAATTATTATGGTACTTAAAAGTGACATTACGTTTCTCACATCCTTCAACAACACTCAATGTTAGACTCAATGTAACACTCAATCCTCTACAGATATTCATTGAACTGAAGGAGATCTCTTCAGATCTATCTATCTACACATTTTTAAGCGAGACACTACTTTGTATTTTGGAATTCCCCATGCTCATAGTGTATTAGGTCATCCTTATGACATCTAATAAATAAATAGTTCCATGAAGAAGTTCAGGTCCCTGGAAGATTTGTGACGAAAAGCCCCACAGAGAGACTAACAAAATCATAAAAAAGACATGACTCTCCACAACTCAAGAAACAACCCAAGCACAAATAACAATTCAAATAACTGAATGCAACAGGCTATACGCTATCAAAAAGCACAAGGCCCTGTTTTGAAGTAAAATGACCAACGTGAAACAATAGTTAACAGGGAACTTACAGTAAAAAACAAAAACAGTAAGACCACAGTACAACACAAAAACTGTTGTTCACATCAAACATCAAACACCACCAAATGCATGAAAGAAACTTGTTCAAAAACGAATGTGTCAAACTTTTTCCGAACTCAAAACGTTAGTAGTCAAATAAATTGAGACACATGGGTTACAAATCAAGGCAAGATGATAGAAACTGGGGGGAATGGGGTCTGGGACAGGTGGTGGGGTGGGATACAGGATGCTCCTTCATGCCTTTAGCCTTACCCGACTTTGGGACTAACGGTAGCAACGGACATGAGAGAAGGACATAAACAAAAACAAAAGAATTATGAAACATCAGAGGATTGGGGAAGAGACGAGGAGCAGAGAGAAGAGATGCTGTAGCAGAAAGGAATGGTTGAGAACCATTCTGATGGACCTCTGTGTTACATCGTGTTAAAAGCTTCTAGTTTTGCATGAAAACAATTATCTATTTTCATGAGAGTTGAATGATATGTGCCCTTTCTTTTGAATGACACTATAAATTAGCCTGAGGTTTAATTCACCGTTGTGATACATAGACTGTGAGGCTGAAGCTATCGAGGCTGCATTATGGTCTCATTCTGAAGGACTAACTATTGGCATTTTGGAATGTTCCAAATGGACAAAGCTATTGGCAGTTAAAAACAACTAATGACCTGAAAGAAAACCTAAAAGGGTAGCAAACCTCAAAAACAGAGAGAAAGAAAAAAGGAGAGAAGAGAAGGAGACAGGACGGGGGAGAGAAGAAGAAATGGACACGGAGTCCCACATTGACATAGAACCAAGGTTAGGGGGGTCACAAATCACAATTCATTCCAAATTCATTACTATGAATGGCTAAAGGAATCTTTTTCATAACAAAATCTACTACTGAAAACTATTATGCGCTTTTCAAAATCTGCAGACAATCCACATGCTGGAGTGGCCTGAAATACACCCATCCTTGCACCGAATCACTGATTGATTGTACCAAGCTTGGCTTTAAAACACCAACACAACGCAACCCCCTCGCCAACCACCATGACCTCCCGCTCAAACAAATCAGGCACTCGTCTGACCGCAGACCCCCGGGGGCCACGGAATCGAACGTGGTTCTAATTTCCTGTGGCTCAGTGTACATGTGTGTCATTGCTCAGATATTCAATAAAAAAACACCCTCCCTTTCTTTGGGTCAGACGTAGTGTCAGTATTTCTGTCTCTGTATTGAGCTGAGCAAACTTTCGAAGAGTAAAGGGAGCAGCCCACGCCCTGCCAATAGTCAGGGGGAAAGCTAGGTGGAGAAAGATTCATACAGTACATACTTATGGATGTCCCTGCATTCTTTGGCATCCTACTTGAAGGAAGTTTATAAAACAGAAAGCCCCCACTATTAGCCCAGAATTGTTATAGAGCTTTAAAAGGGGAAAAAGCCCTCGGGATGCTGAAACGCTGCATGTTAACCATTAGCTAGTAATAGCAGCCAAGCTACAGTAGTTTTCTACCAGCAGGGTGACAGGGGCTGACTGAGGACAGTATAGGGGGCTGATTTTCTCACACCCATCTCTTTCTTAACATGAATTATGACATACTGTACATCCCATCCACCTTAGTGTTTGAGTCAAGATTATGCTTCATCCCCTTGTAATGATGACACAGATTTAAATAAAAACCTAAACCTAAATTAATTAATATGAACTGGAATAAGCTCTCCTATGATTTCCTTGTAATGTTAAATTCATCTATTTATCTATATATAAATTCGATATTTCTTAGTCATGTCTATGATTTAAATTCCTTAAGGATTTAATCCAACAATGTGCCTCTGTATTTATCATGTATTTATTTGACATAAAATTCTGAAGGTCATCGCTTTTAGATAACATACTAGGGAGGAGACAATTGTGGTGAATAATGTTGCCCATACACTGTTAAAAGATACAATAAAAATATTGAATATATATATATATGCCAAGATACTGACAATGTTGAATATCGTCAAAATATATCTACTATACTGTATATGGCATTGGGAATTAGAGCAGCCCAGTGCATAGTACAGTATCTTACCTCTGGGAACGAGCTCCGATGCTGAATCCCATGTAGCCCTCTTGCGGGAGTGAGTCATCCCCCAGCTCACGCAGGTCCTGGGGGGCCAGGTACTTGTCTGTGTCCCCCGTCATGGCATCCTCACCTGGAGGTTCACAACACGCACACACAACACACACACACACACACACACAGAAGTATTAGACCAGCCACACACACACTCAACGCCTCTGTTTGTATCTGTCACCCCTACACACACACACACACACACACACACAGTCCTGGTCTCCCTCTCTCTTGTCTCATCTCTTTCCCTTTGACTCGCAATCGCTACATTTCTCACCGGTCAAGCTCTCTCTCATTTGCTCGTGGTCTGTCCCTCCATTTCTGATCAACTTCCCCTCAGACATCTCAGTTTGTTCTCTCATCTCCCTTGTCTGTGCTCAGAGGGAACAGGTTGAACAGACTAACTGGCTCTT
>NC_137617.1:28817673-28825173 GCF_963280865.1 Gymnoscopelus braueri | reverse complement strand
GAGATTTTCAAATTATAGCAGATGTAGCAGATGTACAAGCTCGCAGCGAGGCACAAATTGACTTGTATATTATCTGCTATTTTTTGATAGAAAACGTATAAATGGATAAAGTGGTAAAATCATTGTGATGCTGTATTTAAATCATTGTGATGCTGTATTAACACATTCAGCTGGGGACCCCACTTTGAGAACCACTGTTCTAGACCTGGCAGATCTAGATCTGCTCTGTCTGTTTACCTGTCTAAAGGTCTTTCCTTTTCAATTATCTCAGTGTGTGTCGATTTGACCTCTAACCGTACTTGTGTGTGTCTACAAATGCTCAGCTGTGTTCCCTCTTTTTGTGTCCACCTGTCGAATCTATTTTTCAGCAAATGTGTCCTCTTTCTGTCTCCACAGCCGTCTGAGCGTGGTTACCCTGGTTCTATCGCTCTGTCCTGTGTGTATCCTGCATTGATACACACAGCCTTTCCTAAACTGTTCCTCCAGTAGAGGGCAGTGGTGAGGCAACAGTGCAACAACAGACTTATGTACAGTGGAACATACAGTACATTGGCTATGTGGTGTAAGAAGTACTCAGATCTTTGACTTAAGTAAAAGAAGCATTACCACAAATATATAACTCTGTTAAAGTAAAGGGCCTGTACTAAAACTTTGACTTTTTCGTGTTATCCTTTTAGCCTTAATGTATGACTGTACCATGTGCTGATTACATTTCTGTAAGTATTCAATCAAAGTACCAAAAGTAAAAGTACTCATTATTTTCCAAATGTGTCAACATCTTAAGTACAGTCCTCAAGTAAATGTACTTAGTTACTGCTAACCCCACAGGTAATTAGAACCCACCTTGGACCGCCGGGATGGAAATTAAGACTTAAACATAGCAGTATTTAACACTGTTTGAGGCCTGGTATAAATACAACATAATTCAAGACATTTCACCAACTTTTATAGGACCCGCAGACACCCTGTGGTATGTTATAGTCGTTAATAAACTGGCATTTCCCCCTTTTAGCCGTTTTGTTGAGTTTGCAAGCAAAACAGAGCTCACTGAACCACTGGTGTCAAATCACGTCAATACATCACTTGCATGGATCGAAGACGTTTGGCAGTGCATTCAAAGTAGCAGGTGGCCTGCTTGTTGCCACGTTGCTGCTGCAAGATGAAGTAGAAGTGTCAGACTATATTTAGTTCAGGGGTACACAAACCCTTTGGCATGGGGCTTATACTCCCCCCCACACACACACACACACACACACTCATCCAGTACATATTACGTATACTGTGATTCATGATACATTTTGTGTATTTGTTACTTTGCTCTTTTTAACAGATTTTTTCAGATGTATGGAAAATGTGTCAATATTTTGTCTGCAATTTATTATTCTTTTTTTTAGCCTGGACTTGACTAACAGAAAAAAATTTAAATGGTTGGTGGAACCCATGAATGTAACAACAAATGTATCAACTCAGGTCTATTATAGTCTACTTTACAAGCCTGAAAATAGTTCGGAAAGCCAAGAATAGCTTGTAAAGGAATGCATTTGGCCAGTGGACAACACTTTGGCCAGTCTTAACATAGCCTAGATAATGACTGTGTGTGTTGTTGTACATGTCAAATGTATGTGTGTGTGTGTGTGTGTGTGTGTGTGTGTGTGTGTGTGTGTGTGTGTGTGTGTGTGTGCGTGTGCGTGCGTGCGTGCGTGCGTGCGTGTGTGCGCGCGTGCGTGCGCGCGAGCGTGGGTGTTTATCTATGGATGTAAGCATGGGGTGTACTCGTTAAATCCATTACAATTAAAGATACACACGCCACTCATTCGAGTGTTGACAACACCACACAAAACTTTCATGTACATACAAATGTGCACAAACAGAGCAACACATGGCACACATATAGCCACACATGCACAGCAGAACCCCCAAACACACAAGCAGTTTATATCAGTTTTGGTTATCACTGCACACTTGGTTAGCACGGTTAGTCAAAACCACGGTTTGAGACTTACAAGAGTAGCTGATGCAGATGTTCCCCACATCCATCTCTGTTCAAACACAAAGGCTATTGTGTTAAAAGACCTGAGGCCGACTCTACAAATGTCTTCTAAATCAGTAATTCTCAATTCACTTTCAAGATTTTTCAAAAATGTTCAAAAATAGCAGATGTACAAGCTCGTATCACGGCACTAAGTGACATGCTGTGAGCTTGTATATCTGCCAGTTTTGAATAGCCAATTCTAAAATCTAAAATGACACATGCTTTCCCGGTTTTAATGGGTTAAGACAGGCAGCCCAAATCAGATTGTTTTGGTCTATTCAGATTGGAAGACGGCTGCAATTCCTTTACGCACCAAACTAGCAAATCTGAGTATATTTTAGACAAGCAGAAAATGCATCAGTCCTTCTCCATGTGTGTGTCTGTCTGTCTGTCTGTCTGTCTGTCTGTCTGTCTTTCTTTCCATCTCCTACCCTCCCTCCTTCTCATTAAGTGTGAGAAAATTAAGTTCGACCCAAATGCTGAATGCTTAGAGACACTCCAAGAGAAAGTGCACTAAGTACACACACACACACGCACACGCACACACACACACACACACACACACCACACACACACACACACTCTGATGCTATGTTTGCCCAAAGTGTGTGTAACTACAAGCAGTGACAAGTGCTTGCGCGCAAACCCGCACGCGTGTGAGTGTGTGTGTGTTTGTAGAGTCCGAAAGAGCGAATGAAAAGAAATGTGTTACACGCTCGGCAATACCATACGCAGACGGTAACCACGGCAACCAGGACAAATGCATATTCCACGCGCTGTCTGTCTCCCCATACACTGCTTTCCTGCTGTCTTTGTCTCCTATGTTGTCTCACTCTTAGCTTATTGTCTGTCTCTTTCACACCGTCTTCATCTCAGCTTTCCTACTCCATGACATATTTGGTAACGAGGAAGGGATGAATGCTCTGTTGACAGTGAATACTCCAATCAACAGAAGCCCAGGGTGAAAGCAGCTCTTCCGGAGCCAAAGGGAGGAGGAGTATTACATGACATGCAGCTGGGAGATTGGGTGCTGGTGAAGAACCAGAGGAGGAAACAAGCTACACGAAAAAAAGGGTGTTTTAGTGGAAATAGCTTTCCTACTGTCTGTCTACACCAGTGTTTCTCAACCTGTGGGTCGGGACCCCCAGGGGGGTCCCCACATGATTTTTGGGGGGGTCCCCAGATGACAGGGATGTGACAATTTAAGGAATTTTAAGACCTTTTTAATACCTCAACAAAAAAAAAGTAAAAAAAAAAGAAAAAGACCATTACTGCATCAAAAGTAATAAACAAACTATAGTATAAAAACTGGTCAAACATTGGTCAAATTGTCAAATAATATAAGAAAGAGGCAGCATTTGTGAAAATAGCCGATCTACAAGCTCTATAAGCATTGCGAGGCGTGAGCTTGTAGATCAGCTATTTGCACAATATTTATCTGTGTCAAACTAAATTGAATGCCCCAACTCCTACATTCCAAGTGCTTATCAGGGTGTGGGGGTCCCCAGTTCAAATATGATTATTTCGGGGGGTCACAGCCTGAAAAGGTTGAGAAACACTGGTCTACACTACACTGTCTCTCTCTCAGCTTTCCAACTGTCTGTCCCTCCTACACTGTCTCCCTCTCTGCTGTCCTACTGTCTGTGTCCCTCTAAGCTTTCTCAACCATCATTCTCAATAACACAATTACTTTCCTGATTTTGCATCAAATGAAAGATTTGGATTAGTAAAAGAAAACAACTGAAGAGAAAAAGAGAAATCACAAAGGATGATGCATAAACAAAAAAAAGGAAAAGGAAAACAAGGAAGGTATGATTGAAGGAAAAAGAAAATAATGATGAATATTAAAAAATACCTTCATCCACATCAGAGAAATAGTCCTCCATGAGCATTTCAGGGACATTGGTTCTACGGACTGTGCCAGGATGGAAGAGAGGGATTAGAGGAAAATAAAGGATGGGAGAAATCAAGATCAAATCATAATAAAAAAACAATCAGAATGAGAATGAGGATGAGAGGGGTTTCATTCCAAACCGTATTTCATTTTAGCCTGATCAACCTTTTTGTAAGAGTTAGTGTTGATTCATTAATTCTTATATAGAAATGTTTAAGTGTTGATTCAAAATGAAACTCCAGTCACGTTCATGATCATAGATGAAGTTATGGAGATGGAAAAATGTAAGTTTGGTGGGTCATCTGTTGAAACCATTCAGGTCTACATAACAACATCTGGTTTCTTGAGAAAAAAAAAGGGGATGTTTGGCACTCGTGGTACCAGCACTGGGATAGGATGTTTGGGATGCTTGGGATTAAGCTGAGATGGTAGAAGCTGTTCTTGTAAAAAACTGGTCCCCAGTCAGCCTGTGAGTTGATTTTACACACTTAAAACTACAGTAGCCTACTACCTTAGACCACGATGGGTGCTGAGGTTCTGCAGTTTGTGCTCTTTGCAACGTAGCGTTTCAGCTGATTAAATAAAAACAACAAAATGATCGATTAAGCAGATGGGTGACGGTCGAATCATTTTACCTTCGTCGTCGGACATGTCCAGAACTTCATTCATGGTCTCTGGAACGTTCATCCTGTGCTTCTCGGTCACAGACTGTCAAAAGGAGAGAAATTATGCTTTAAACCATCATTTATACTTTGACCAGAATCCCCCAGGGCTCTATACTAGGTCCACTAGGGAAGGTACAAGGGAAATAGGGAAGCTGAGGTTTTCTATTTACTAACTCATACTAGTGTAGCGGTTGGAGCACACGCCTTTCGAGCGGATGGTTGTGGGCTCGAACCCTGCCTGGGGTCGACGTCAGCTTTGCGAGGGCATGCGTTCACAACAGGTTCCTAACGCCGATCTGAGCCAAGTCTCCTGAGGAGGCAGGTCTCCAGACGTAAAAATGGATGATGATGATGACATGCAACCTCTGGGCAGACTGAGAGCCGGTCACAGCTCATCACAAATAACATGCTGGGTTTCCAGCGCCTCACAGTGCCAGTGAACTCACCATAGTCGTCAAAGTCTCCTCTGTCACCACCTTCAGTGTGTCCACTACTGAGATGTAGCCCAGCCTCTTGGCGATGGACAGCGCACTGTTACCGTTCTACACAAAGGAAAACACCACCGTTAGCCAAGGTCATTATTTGAGACACTTACCACTGGGAGGAATTGAATATGTTAAAGATAGCTTTACTCAAAGGCTACTTTATGTTTGACAGAATGGATTTTGGGAAACATTGAGAACATGTATGAAAACTGTGCAAAGTGCAATTGCACAACTTTGTGTGTGCGTGTGCGTGTGTGTACTAACAACAGTGAGTTCATTGGGATTTGCTCCATGCTGTAGCAGTAGGTTGATGATGTGAGTGTGTCCCTGTTGTGCCGCCTGGTGGAGAGGAGTGTAACCGTTCTGTAGAGACAGACAGAGAGAGAGAGAGAGAGAGAGAGAGAGAGAGAGAGAGAGAGAGAGAGAGAGAGAGAGAGAGAGAAGAAAGAAAGGGAGAAAGAAAGAAAGGGAGAGAGAGTTAAAGGGAGGGAATGATTGAGTCATAATGAGAGAGAGGTTTGGAAAGTCCTTCTCCAGACACGTTTGAAAGTATGTAAAAATAAACATGGTTTTCCAACGTAAAAAATTGAAAGAAAAACTGGAAAAGGGAAGCACATCTACTCTTTTTTCTGGATCAATGAATATTTAAATATTCTAATATCGCAGGTCTCGCGCTGTTTCAGGAAAAAAAACGTGGAGGGGACCCCAAGAGAGGGGGAGATAATAACAATAAATATCACAATACAGCAAATGCAACTGCAAAACTGTAACTGTGTAACTGTAAAACAACTAGTCATTTTAAACATAAAGTGCATGAAACATTCAAAATGTTAATGCGAACACACACACAGACAGACACACAGACACAAACACACACGCACGTGACAGTTACCTTAGTCTTGGCGTTGACCTTAGCCTGGTTTTGTAGCAGGAAGTTGACCATCTTGATGTTGCCATAGTGACAGGCCACGTGAAGAGGAGTGTAACCCAACTGAGGAGAGAGGTGTATGACACCATCAAAGACACGTGACAACAAGCATTACTTCCCCCTTCTATACCCTCTGTAACGGTCTACACCCACAAGTGCAATATCCTGTAAATTCTCTGAATTTATGTGACATGTTGAGCAATACTCCTGATCATGCCTTGATTGTGTAAATAGTAAGGAGCCAGACCTGCCTATACCAGGGCACTGGTATAGGCATCATGACTTGTGTGCATGGGGATCTCATCTTAAACAAGCTCAGTGCTTAATGAGTCTTCCAGTTTAGTAGACCGTGTATTGTGAATTGGTACTTCCATGTACTGTTGTTCTCATGTCTTACTAAATAAAGTACATCAATCACAACCTTAGTTGTGATACTAGTTGAGTGCAAAATTATTGTAATGAGAGGATGTATGTGTACGTACCTATCCACAAATTTGTGGTCTAGGTCGATTTGTTCTTTATATATATAAAAAAAAAAGAACTTTGTCTTTGTGTCAACAGTAGTGAGGGAATTACCAAGACAAATGACATGTATGTGTGAAAATACTTTGTTGGACGAGCTGATTCTGCATGCCGTCAGTACTGTGACTAGCTGTACGTACCTTAGTCTCAGGGTCCACCGCGGCCCCCTGGTTCACCAAGACCTCAGCGACGTTCACTTTATCCTCCTGGGCAGCCAGGTGGAGCGGAGTCAGACCAGACTGGGGGGAAGAGACAGTGAGGTAAATGAAGATTTCGTATTGTCCATGTTAATAGCAGCATCTCAAGAGTATCCACATGATCCTCCGTCAGAAACATCATCTCACACACAGGCAGAAGCTCAATTTATACTTCATGCCAACAAGAACAGATCCTCAAGCTAAGAATACGCTGCGATGTGACACGCTGTTGGCTTGAAGATCGGCTCTATTGCCGGCAAGCGTCACCGTGGTGCGACGGAGTAAAAAGTAGGCAACACATGTAGGACAAACAGAAGTGGCCCTCCATCCATGTACCTTATTGGCGAGGTCGATGCTGGCATCTCTAGCTAGCAGCAGGGTCACGATGTCCACGTTGCCGTCCTGCGAGGCCAGGTGTAGCGGGGTGATGCCCTGACGCGTCACTCCATTGGTGGAGGCGCCGTACTCCAGCAGGGTGGTGGCTATCTCCATCTGGTTCTTCTTCGCCGCGATGTGCAGTGGTGTGTAGCCATTCTACACGGGAGAGAGAGACAGATTACTTTTGTTTGCTTGTGCACATTATTTAGTCATCTATTTCTTTTGTGCTTTTTTCCTTTGTGCTCTTCTGTTTTCTTTATTTCTTTCTTTCTTTTCTTAGGGACAAACATGGACAGTGTTTTTGTGTGAAATAACCCTGGGATGTGTCATTCTTAATAATATTGATATTATATTCAACATTAAAACAAAACAAAACAGGGTTGCTGGTGTCTCTGGTCT
>NC_137617.1:28795173-28812673 GCF_963280865.1 Gymnoscopelus braueri | reverse complement strand
CTGAGTAGTTTTGCAAGTATAAACAACAACAGTGATTTGTATTTGACCACTTAAACCCTATGTACTTTGTTGTCTCTGGGGTCCCCCAGGGGTCCTCAGTCCCCTCCTTTTTCTTCACTCTACACCAAGTCTCTTGGCTTGAAAATAGCAGATCTACAAAGTCACAACACATCGGATTGCGATGTGGTATGAGCTTGTAGATCTGCAATTTTCGCTCAAGTGGTAAAAAAAAACGTGCAAAAAAGCACATTTTGCTATACTGTAGTATGGGTTACGTCCATGTATTTTGTGCTTTATTTGCTGTGGGTGGTAGTCTGATGACTCCCCGTTTGTTTCTACAGGGCATAAACCAACGCATGAATATAAGAATTACAGCACTAATAACAGAGTCATTAGACACACGTGTCCTGACACACTCACTCCCCCACGGACAAACACACCCCAACATGCATGCACCCAAACACTAACTGTATAATCACTGTGTCATTTGGCACAGACAAATGCTCACACATGCGCCCACCACGAGCACAAACACACACACACACACACACACACACACACACACACAGGCTTCATACCTTGGCTTTGGCGTCCACTCTGGCTCCATTCTGGACCAGGTATCGAACCACCTCCGACTGTCCTGCTCTAGCAGCCATGTGGAGCGCTGTCTCTCCACGCTGAAACACACACACACGCACACGACCGCACACGACCGCACACGCACGCACACACACACACACACACACACACACACACACACACACACACACACACACACACACACACACACACACACACACACACACACACACACACACACACGCACACAGACAGATGTTAGAAAATGCGAATGAATCAGGACGGATCGTGTACACACATGTAATATACACACACAAAAAGTTTCTTATCTTAACGTTAATGTTTCTCCATGACGCAACCAACCAACCAACGAACCAACTAACCAACTAACCAAGTAACTAACTAACTTTCTGTCCAGTCTCTCTTGCTTCTGTCCTTCCTTTGTCTCACAAACACGTTGAAACCAAATCCAAAAGTTTTGTTAGTTCCAAAACAAAGTCAGCCATGACCTTACCTATACTCACTGCCTCTTTCTGTCTCTCTCTGTCCCTGCTGTGCCTATGAGCTGATGTGAGCAGTCAGACAGACAGACAGAAGGGGAGACTGAAGGAGAGAGCGAGAGACAGACAGACACACGGAGAGACACAGAGCGACAGAGAGGGACCCCGGCTCCCCCTTACTCTGCCTTGCTCACCATAATGACGCGCCTAATACCCTGTTTCTACGGTAACGTGGCCACAGACACCGCGTGGGCGACTGAGCGGTTAGGGTTGAACAGTTGAGTGTATGTTATGCTCTCTCTCTCTCTCTCTCGCGCTCTCTCTCCTTCCCTCTCCCCCACCCCTCCTTTCCCTCCATCACATACTCCAGTTGTGCTAACTCTTGCTCTCCCCTTTTTCCTCTCTCTCACTCACTATCTCTCTCACCCTTTTCCTCTCCTTTCTCCACCCTCTCTTTCTGTTCCTCTCTATCCCTCCCTTTTTTTCCTCCCCCCCCCCTTTCCTTCTCTCTGTGGTTTGGAGTGTTAAGCTAACAGACTGATTGGAGCGTTAAATGGACTGTGGGCGCGCAGTGACAGGCTAACAGCTTAAGCTCATGTGCTTGTAAGACTACGGTGCCATCGGCATCCACGTTGTTCTGTATGTCAGTGTGCTCACTATGCTGTGACTGCAGCACTGCCGCCGGTCTCCTCTATGCTCCTCCTCCTCCTCCTCCTCCTCCTCTCTACAATGTACACAGTAGAATACTGAGTGGTAAGCTGAGACAGATAATCGATGTAATCAATTTAAAGGGATAGTTCACCCCCCCCAAAAAAAACATGGAGACTTGAATTCATGGATATTTTTTTCGTTTGTGTCGCATTCTTAAGCCAATAATTTGATGACCAGCGGACCGGTAGGCAGCGGTTCCAGTAGGAGACACAAAGGAGACTCTTTGTGTCTCCTACCGGAACCGCTGCCGGTCATCAAATGATTGGCTTAGGAATGCGACAAAAACTCAAATAAATCCATGAATTTAAGTCTCCATGGGGTGACTAATCGATAGAAAGAAAGTCCCTTTGGGGGTGAACTATCCCTTTAAGCGATTATTTAAAAAACACATTTTTAATGAAATAAATCGACTTTCTAGATCTACAAGGTCAGAAATATATCGCATCCTGTGTTTGTAGAGCTTGTAGATCTGCTATTTGGGGTATTTTGTGTGCAACACTGTACACGAGAAATTATAAAATATAGCGGTTAGTCAGACTAATCGATTTAGTCAATTAGGTAGTATTTTTCCGCTTTGATTCACTGAATCAATAGAATCATCGGTAAGATAATTGATAGTTGCAACCCTATTCCTCACTGAGAAGTATGTGCACATTCATACAAATTGTCGTCAGATTTGTTCTATGCTGTACTTCAACTCCACCTTTGTTTTTATTTCATTTTGCCCTATTTCTTTATTTCGTGCAGAGAGCATGACATTCAGCACAAATTGTGTAAAGGTAAGGGAAGCAGGTTATGCGCAAACAGCCAAACAGGGCATATTGTTGACAAAGATGTAGTGGTTATTTCAGGACAGGAGAGCAGAGAGAAGAGAAGGGGAGACTCACCACGTTGGTTGTGTTTGGCGAAGCCCCGTGATTGGTCAGCTGGCTGACGATGTTCTCGTGTCCCATGAACGCCGCCACATGGATGGGAGTCAGACCAGACTGAGAGAGAGAGAGGGGGAGAAAGAGAAGATCAGATGATAAATGAAATAATAAAAGTGAAATGCACACTGTCACTAGCAAAGTATCCATAAGCAAGGCCCTAAACCCCAAATGTTATGAGTGATTCTGCACTCTAACATCTCTTAGATTGAATAGGGAAAGAGACATATACATTCCAATTTGCCTGTTCAGTAAGCCGGTCGTTTAGCCTCGCATGGCCAACCTGAATCTTGCAATGCTCAGTTTTTCCTACGAGATATTAGCCTGGAAAACATCCCCTGAGAATCAACTCAGCCTGGCAGCTGGAAGTCAGACCAATAAGCAAACTATTGGTAGAGGTTTAGATGATGACAACGACCATGGCTGCACTTGAAGAGGTCAGTCTTCAGTACATGCTGCTATAGAAATTGTTTGAAAAAAGAGGAAATATTTTAGGCCTTAGTTGAGGAGATGTTTAGGCTCTTCTCCTGACTGCATGGCCTCGGCAGGAGTTTGATTCACCCGTGTTTTTTTTGCGTCATCACGGTTAGTGGCTCTGACTGGTTAAACCCTGATCCAATCGCCTACTTACATCGACAAAGCTCACAACCCAAGCAAATGTCCACTGAGCCTTGCCAGAACACGATGAGCGGAGCAAAATCTGTGGGCTGACTTTGCAAGGCTTCCATTCCTTACCATCCATAGAAGAACTGTTACATTTTGGTCAAAGAAAAAATTATATTGTACAGAACATAACCTTTTAGACACTATGTACAGTATGTGTACCAGTATATGTACATGTGTACCGCCATCACGTCATGTACTGTACCACTAAGACAAAGTTAGGATGTTTATCAAAACACATTTGAGCTGTGTGTGTGGTCATTCTTTCTGAGGACCGTTTTTTTCACATAGGGTTTACCATGGCTAGGAATGGGGAAGGTCTATTTCAGCTGTTGTGAACATGAAAGACAGAAACATGTTTTGTCTGTGGTTATTCTGTGCTGCGGTGCTTTGGCAAGTTCACAGAGTTCAAAAGAAGGAAAAAGATTGACTTCCTGGCCACGCTCCTGTAAAAACTAATTTGAAAAAAATCAAATGAAAGAAAATGAAGATAGCGCTGACTGTGATAATGCCAAGACACACAGACACACACACACACACACACACACACACACACACACACACACACACACACACGTTCCTACCTCTGTGACAGCTTGTATGGAGGCTCCATGTTTGAGCAGAAGCTCCATCACTTTGATTCTGTTCTTCTTACAGGCGATGTGAAGAGGAGTGAAACCATTCTACAAAACAGAACAAATACCATCTGATGAAAGATGCAAAAAAAAACGGCAAAGCACAGAACCAAAGTACGGAACCACAAACGCTCAGTGGTGCGCAGACGCCAAACGAGACTATCGTGGAACTCTGGATCGGAAAATAGCACTGGAGGTTTGTCTCTCCTTTTCCTGTCTTCTGCCAGCTAACCAGACAAGCATGTGAGGGAAAGAGTTGGCTGTGGGCTTTAAAAAGTATGTTACACTGAAACGGATACTTTTCTTTACAACTCTCTCTCTCTCTCTCTCTCTCTGTCTCTCTCTGTCTAGCCCCCCCTCCTCCCTTCGCCCCCCGCCCTCTCCCTGGGTTTTGAGGTTTCTGCCTTGGTTCTATTACTTCATTTTCCTCCCTGTGGCCTCACCCCCTCTCTTCTCTCTCTCTCTCACTCTCACTCTGCTCCCAGTGCTCTTAACCACACCCAGGCTGCTCCCATTACAGAACAGAGATGGCTGTCCTCTGCCAAGCAAAAGGCTGACAAAAAAATAATAAAATCAGTTGGCCTTTGTTTGCTCCCATTTTCTTTCAGCCTCTTCTTCCTTCTATATCCATTTCTCATCTGTTTCCTATCCTTTTTCCTCATGCCCCTCTCCCCCCACCTCTCTCTGTCTCTGTCATTACAGGCGAAAATTGCCAAAAATAGCAAAAAGAAGGTTTAAGTATTGTACTTACATACAGTAGGGCTTAAGTGGTTAATATAATTGTTCTAGTGATTTCTTCTGTCACAAGCAAAATGCTAAGCTACCCTTTAGAACACCCCAGGTGGAGTAAATTGTGCTTTCGCCGCCAAGCTTCTCGTTCTGCAAGGACACCCGAAAGAAGAAATGAATTTTGCTCTGACTAATTCTGGTGTGCTGACAACATAAGACGCAAGCAACCTCTCGTCTTCCCTCCCTCCCTTGCATCAGGCGCTCCTCAACCACCCGACCCTCCTCAATGGCGCCCAAATCACACACACACACACACACACACCCCCTCCCCACCCTCCCATCCTCCTCTCCGTACCAGGGCCTTGGCGTTGGGGTTGGCCCGCTTGTCCACGATGACCTTGGCCACCTTGTAGTGCCCGCAGTGTGCGGCCACGTGCAGCGCGGTCAGGTAGTCGTTGGTCACGTCGTCCACGGGCACCTCGTGATGCAGCAGCAGCTGCACGCAGTTCAGGTGGTCGCCCTGCGTCGCCATGTGGAGCGGGGACAGCCCGTTCTGGAAGGAGAGAGAGATGGAGAGGTAATGTCGGAGGACATTTACACAGAATGAGGTGAATAAACTCGTCTCTCGCACAAGTTTGAGCACTTGAATAGAATGGAAATAAGTGGAGTCTTGTATCTCTCACCCTCAGTCCAAGACTACAGCAAATAGACAACCAGGCTGCTGGAAAACGATTGTATTTGGTTATCTGGGAAAGCTTCGTATATAGTAGATATGTAGCTGGATTTGCTTTACCGTGGCTCATCAAGTGCTTCTCATTACAGCTAAAGCCTGATGTACACTTTGACTTTTCATACTTGCTTCACTTTCACTGTGAATTATACAGTCAATGGTTCAAATGCCAGAAATAGTAGTTGATGGCCACACACACACACACACACACACACACACACACACACACACACACACACACACACACACACACACACACACACACACACACACACACACACACACACTTTAGAGAATGGCATAATGCATGGATATAAAGTGTGAGAGAGTAGCGAGGGAGACTGTGGATGTGTACCTTGGTCTTGGACAATATGGGAGCTCCTCGGTCCAGCAGCATCTCCACCACCTGTTCATGTCCGCTTCTGGCTCCACAGTGCAGCGGTGTCAAACCATCCTACAGGACACAGTCGTCACACGGACACACAACGGTCACTGACCAGTCACATGGTGGCCATGTTGTCATACTCAAGGGGGGGGTGGGTTTCCCACCAACTATTATCAAAACACCTCGTTATATTCATGACATGGCCACTCCAACTCCATGTGGGTATGTCAAACACCTCTGTTGACAAAGCCAGAAGCTGCCTTAAACTGTCACTGCCGAGAAGTTATTTAGCAAGACACTGCACTGCAAACGCAGTCTGCCATGTGAGGGTTCTGCGTTATTTTTCACCTTCACCATTCCAAAGTCATTCGTCTTCCTTCTTGACCCTACTATGCGTGCATGTGTGTTTGTACCTTGGTCCGTGCGTCTATCTTGGCCGTTCTCTCCAGAAGGAGTCGCACCATGTTACTGTTCCCTCGTTTGGATGCTACGTGCAATGGAGTGATGTCATTCTGTGGAGACACACGCACACACACACGCACACGCACACGCACACACACACACACACCAAACTTAGAAAAGGAAAACATTTTGTTGAACAGTTTTATCAGCCATCATGTGGCAAGTGAGTGAACACATTGCGGTAGTGTACTATTCATGGCTACATTGCCAGCCACTGGCATAATGCACCAGTGCTAACGTTTAGCCCACGGGACATGATGTAACTCTCCCCTGTGATCTAATCTATATAAAGAAACCTGGTCTTATATACCTGTGCATGATTTAAAAAAAACGAAAACAATTTAGTTTACAAAAATCATAAGATGTCACAATTTAAAATGTGTGTATTTGGCATTTCATGAAGGTTCTTTAAATGAAGTAGCCAGTTGATCAGAGATCTCTCTCATTGTCTGTCTACTGATTTGTCTGGGGAAATCTAAATTAAATATGGGCTCGAGTGGCTGTTGATAAACGTACAGTCATAACTTTTACATTTTTAAAATGGTTTCCACACAGTTTCAGGCCCCACATTGAATTTAGATGTCATCAGACGTATCGGTATAGACGAATCCACAGCCTGTAGGCAATCATAACTGCGGTGTCGCAGTGCGGAGCGGCAGCCGCTTGACACCGCAGTTATGATTGCCGTTCTGTGGATTCGTCCATAGCAGGCAGAGATGGCTGATTGGATGGTTGCCTCGAGACTAGGAATGAAGTGGTGATGTTTCTATCATAGAAGGTATGTTGTCTCTTGGATCAACATGGACTCTGCATCTCAATTACATTCCATTGTTTGGAACATTTCATTCTCTGGTCAGAGAAACATGAATCATAGTTGGAGAGAGCTGGATACATACTGTAGGTAGGGGTGCACGGCTGGGAAAATGGCTCACTGGCCCCCTCCGCAGGTGAGTGAATGAACTGATTTAAACAGCTCCACTGCTTTAGCAGAACTTACACCACGAACTTGACTTCAGACCCCCATAACTCTGAGTGTGTGCAAATGGAACCAAATAAGACCTGTGAGGGTCCAATTGGTTCCATTTGCAGGGTCCCTGGATCCCACTTTGAGAACCACTGGTCTAGGCGGTAAGAAGGAGATCCAGGGGGTGTGTAGTTTATGTGGCGAGGAGGAGGAGGAGGTACCTACCCTGGCCTTGAAGTCCACCGCTGCCCCTCGATTAAGCAGGAGCGTCGCTACGTTTATGTTCCCATAGTGAGCCGCAATGTGGAGAGGCGTGAAACCACTCTGAGAGAGAGAGAGACACAGAGAAACACACAGACTAAATCAGAAGTCGCTATCGCCAAGCTCCCTCAGCCATTGAGAGCTGGCCGCCCCCGTCCCCAGCACGTCGCAACGGGCCACAAGCAAAGCATGACAGGACATTAGTAGCGGGTGTGAAGCAGCGTGATCTAGTATGAGAGTGACGACACTAGCATAGACTCCCATTGAAAGAATGGAATGCGGAAATGCTCCGTCTATCTCTACGAGGACGTTTGGAACTACAGCCTATACCAGCCCGCTTTGCGGCGAGATCAAAGCGTGACGGAACTCTCTCTCTCTCTATGGGTCTGGTGTGATGCAGGCAGGAAATGTGCAGCGCCTTGACTAATTTCTCCACAAATTAAAAGCTGCAATCCATCCATTTGTGCGAATAAAACCTTCTTTTTTTTTTAAAGATTTGTTTTGGGGCTTTTAAACCTTTATTGACAGGACAGCAGGCTGACAGGAGTCACAGGTTCGATTCCCCGAACCTGGCGGACCTTTGCCGCATGTCACTCCCCGACTCTTTCCCCGTTTCCTGTCATATCTCCACTGTACAATAAAGGCAGAAAAGCCCCAAAAATATTTAAAAAATACAACGAAAAACAACCATCCATAGATGTGGACTCCCACTACTCTTGTCATCACAAGAGGTATTGCATGAAGCTCCAAGTGAGATATCTCCTCTAACTAAACAGGCTTTCTGTCTTAGCAGTAAAAATGAGAGCCAGTTTGAGTCCCGGGTAGGACATGAATCTTACAGATTGCAGCTTTAAGGGGTATGTCTAACTTGCGTGAGTTTATGAGTTGTCATTTTGCATCCCTACACAAAGTGGAGTTTTCAAAACATCCTTAAAAATTCTTCCAGGTCTGGAGTACAGAAGACAACTGTAAGCAGATCAGCAATAGTTACTTGCTGTTGGACAAAAAACTTGTCAACAATATTTTCTTAATGTATATTTTCTTATGTTAAGATGTATAAACCACATCTCAAACAAACAACAAATGTTATCAATCTAACATTACACAATTTTTCCTTCATTGCCACAACTTCTCATCCAACAGCAGTGATAGTAAAACAAGAATAAGACAGGCATGCAGTTCAAAATGTATCTACCTTTCAGTATGAGTAAACCTACTGTAGCATTTTCTCTATGATCTCTTAAGCTCTCAGATAATTCCACCTAAAACCAGGTTGCGTTAGTCTTACAGTTATTTTAGTCTTGTGGTTTGGGAACATGATCATGTCTCACCTAAAGAGCAAAAGAGAACCAAGATTCTTGACAACGTTAATTTCTCTATGATTGTAAACAACGCAGTGTTCTGTCGACACTAATAGTAACCCAGGGTACGTTTATAGAGTAAGCCTAAGTCTGTTGAATTCATACCATTATAGAGGTGTTCACTGGGTCAAAATGTTCTGCACTAAGATATAATGGGACTCAAACAAGCAATCACTGTGTGCTAGGCCTGACCTCGACTAAGTCGACTAGTCGACTGGTTAGTCGCGGGGGGTCCGAGTCGACTGCGTGTCTCTTAGTCGACTCTAGTCGATTATTATAATTTTTTTTTAATGGCCAAAAATGTTTTAAATAGTTTTTTGGCCAAGTCTACACCTGCAACCACACGTAACTTCCACTTTATTCTTCTTATTCCTCGTCTTTGTATTGGTATTGTTTGTGTTGGAGCGCCTCAGTGCGGCTGCAGAGTTCATGTGCAACCTCTTCCAGAGAGAGATAGAGACACTAGAAACTCTGCTGGAGACACAAAACAAACTGTGTAGACTTGGCCCTTTGAAATAAAATTTATTTTGGCCCTAAAAAAAATAAAATAAATTAGATTCGACTAAACAAATCCTTAGTCGGGGACAGGCCTACTGTGTGCACAAACTCAGTCTGAGTCATCATCAATGGAAGAAGCTTGATGATTTGACTCTTTTTCACATCAAAGGTAAGAGCCTTGGTTCCCTTGTCAGTTGATCATGTACAGATTGCTTGATATTTCAATGTATTGCAACTTGCGATTATTACAATACAACAAGCCTCGTGTGCATATCACCAACATGGCCAACTTTAGTAAACAAGCGTCTGAACCAGAGAGTCCTGACCGGTGTTGGGGGTAACAGCGTAACAAATAACGCCGTTTTGGGTAACGGAGTAACCTAACGCGTTAGTTTTGCAATTAGAGTACTCGGTTACTTAGTTACCTTTTCCACATTATTGGCGTTACTTTGTTACATTTAAGACCTATATATGTTGCCAGAACTTGCCACAAAGGAAAAGGAAAATCCATCCGATGCATTTGCGCTGTTTCCTGATCAATGAACAAGCTCGTCTCTGTCAAGGGAGACTTGGTCCCGGGTGTTACACGGAAACCGGTGACCGGTCCAGCAATCTGTGGTGATTGCGTTATCATTCTACTCAACGGGTCACCACTTTTAGTGTGACACACGGCTGACGGCTGGTCTTGTTTTTATTATATTAATTTGCCGCACCTGTGCGACATGGCAGAGATCGAGAGAAAACAGAGAGGTTACCCTTTGGTACGGTCATGGAAGTATTCACACTATTTTTGGATTTATTGATGAAAAGGAGGAGAACGACACCAATGCAAATACCTTGGAGAAGCCCAGCACAGCTCCACAACACTGGTAAAAGATATACAAGTAAAATCATTCACACTATAACTTAAACCCAGAATAAAACATTAAAACATAAGGAAACACTTGTTTCCAATGTGTTCCTGCAGCTGCACTCTTGATTTTATGTTTATCAAACTTCCTCGCAGGTGGGTTTTATTAGTCGGTAACGCAAAAATTAATCTAACAAGTTACTTTTCTTAGAAGGTAATCCTGTAACGTAATGGAATACTTTTTAATGTCGGTAATCCTGTAACGTAACGTAACAAGTTACTTTTAAAAGTAACGTTACCCAACACTGGTCCTGACTAATAGATATTACAACTAATGCTAGATCACATACATACAGACAACACAGACCTAATAGCAGAGAAATTAGAACCATTTGGAAGTAAAATAAAGAAGTTATACATATTACAGATATTAAATACATTCCAAGATCACAGTTATCCACGGTGAACTAAGGACAAGGCGAAGGTTAGGTTAATAATAATACAAATGTTATGGTGAATATTAATTATACTGTAAGTTACAACAGTAGTTGTAGCAAGAATCTACCAACACCATTACATCTAATGTTGGACAGGCAGGCAGAGGGATGTTGTGCAGTAAGGAAAAACTGGGTGACAATTTGTGTGGTAGCTACCACACAAGTGAATGAATATGCTGAATTAAGATGCTTTGAGCATTTGACAAGTTATATACAGTATATACTGTAGATATACTATATTGGAAAAGCGCAGAGCAGCTGACCAGGGTCTTTCCAGCTCACAAACGTGTTGCATCGTGACACGTTGTGAGCTTGTAGATCTATTTTCTGAATGTTTTTAAAATTAAAATGGCAGGGGTTACTGCACATGATTGTCTTGTAGCACTTCCCTTTGTCATGCTATACAGCCAAATACTTTTGGTTACATTTTTGCACTCTCACGGTTAAATTAACAACCAGAACTCAGTCAAACAGAAGTCTGAAACTGTTATCCCATTATGTAAGAGATTTTCAGTTAGTGTAGCAAGCCGCCGGATACACACAAAGCAGAGTCAACATGCAATGCAGGGTCCAAGTGCAGGGGGAGAGGTGAGGCAGTATCAACAACAGCAAAAGCAAAAGCATCAGGGCTAGGCAACTTGAGGCCTTTGGCGTGAAGTGGTGACCATGAGTGACCAGGAGAGGAGAGGAGGACAGAGGATGAGAATAAAAGAGAAGAGAAGAGAAGAGAAGAGAAGAGAAGAGAAGAGAAGAGAAGAGAAGAGAAGAGAAGAGAAGAGAAGAGAAGAGAAGAGAAGAGAAGAGAAGAGAAGAGAAGAGAAGAGAAGAGAGAGAAGAGAAGAGAAGAGAAGAGAAGAGAAGAGAAGAGAAGAGAAGAGAAGAGAAGAGAAGAGAAGAGAAGAGAAGTGGTGAAGGTGAAGGTGAAGTGAAGTGAAGTGGATTAAGGAGGTATACCTCTGTTGTTCTATTCACCATCATCTAGAACGGGGCAGAGAGAGGGTGAGGGTGGGGATGGGGTGCAGGGTAGGGTGGGGATGGGGTGCGGGGTGGGGTGGGGTTGGGTTGGGTGGGAGAGATGAAAGAGCAGAAGGAGGAGGAGAGAATGGGGTGGTTAGTGGTAACCACAACAATAAAAACATTAACATCAAAACAACAAAACAAACAACTGCATCGCCAGAATGGTTGCACCAAGCTGTAGGATGGGTGGATGCAGGGAGGCAGGTGGCTTCAGATTCACGGTAACAGTGGAAGGCTCTAATCTCCCTGACAGGGTTGCATTGCTCATTGCACGCCGTGCAGGAACCTATTTGAGCAGGAGCACGCGCAGGCACACGCATAGATTTAAAACAACTTTAAATTCACATCTCAACAAAGTTTACAAAGGCTCCCGACTCACACCAGGTGGATTAACATAGGAATGAGCCTAGATGCATATCAATTGTCCATGGTGTGACCTGTAGCGTAGGTGTTAAGCGACGTGCGTGTCACGTCGTTAAAATAGAGTGCAACCACTTTCCAATGCAGCATTGCAACACTGCTCCCTGACCAGTAGATGTACTGTACATATGCAGTCTGTTTACTACAGAATGGTGAAGTCAAAGGTAAAAGGAAATGGTGAAGCCTTCTTACATTTTCACCCCTGCCCACCCCCAAATTCCTCCTGCCTGCCTGCAGTGCCTTTCCTGTACTTGGACAGTTTTTGAACTATGAGGCTTCTGACAAAGAAAACACATCATCGAGTCCACACACACATTAACACAATGGCACAAAACATCAAATGAGGAAGAAATAACAGAAATAAATAGATGTACCTGCATTGACTCAAAAACTTGGTGTTGTTTTGGCACAAAGTGTTTGATGGGTTGTGCAGTCCCATATCCTACATTGACCAGGACTATATGTACATTACGTACATTTCGTCACCAGCTCATGTCCGCGCACACATCCGCGACGCGTGCCTCTCAGATACTATGATCACACGTATTTCATATTGATAACTCATCATTAGAATCCTATCGTCTCTGTCGGGTGGAAACCTCATATGACCAAAACTGTTACTTTTCAGGATTCCGTTTTTTTTTGTTGCAAAAGTAGCAGATAGACAAGCTCAAAACGCATCGCTTTTCGAGCTTGCAGAGCTGCTACTTTTGATGCTTTTGTGTGACGCTGTAGTATAGATCAAGCAGGGTGTTGATTTACGGAAAAAAACACAAAAAGTTCAAAAGTGGAGATAAGACGTTTATGCCCGACAGCAACGCTTTAAAGATAAGCCTACCTTGGACTCTACGTCGGCATTATGGTCATTCTGGAGGAGCAGCGCGGCGGCCTTGGTGTCGTCCTTGCGTGCGGCGATGTGCAACGCGGGCAGCCGCACCTTGCCCTTGGTGTCGTTCTCCAGCAGGAGGGACACCACCGCCTCGTGGCCCTGCTGCAGGGCCACCGCCAGGGGGGTGAAGCCATCCTACACACCGGAAGGAGGGAGGGAAGGAAGGATGGAAGAAAGAAAGAAAGAGAGAAACAAACAAACAGAGAGAAACAAACAAACAAACAAACAACAAAGTAAATGTTAAACAAGGAAGTATTGCATGGATCAGGAAGTCATGTGACAAAGTCAACCATTATGTTCCACTCTATCCATTCACCTCCTAATCATCGCGCTAAATCATTTCTTTAAGCCAGTCCTCAAAATGACTGAGGGGAAAAACAAAGTGAATTTTGTTTTTGAATGTTCGGGTGGTCTTGCGGTCTGTCTGTGTTTATTGGTAAGTGATGATTCGTAGTTACGAGGAGTAAACCGCTCCCATCTTGATTTGTGAACGCCACGAGGCCATCAGTCACTCAAGACTGTGTTGTTCTTGAGGTCTAGACAATCTGCTGTCACGCCACATGAAAAAGGACCTCGTAATAGTCGCTGTGATGTGCTATGTATCACGAGTCTCACGAGAGCCATTGCAATGTTTTATACTGTAGGCCATACATAGGCATAGCGGTCGGATCTGTGGCTCTGGATAACCGGGTTTGTTTATGGTTATGTCTGAGTCATGGTTATGCCTATATATGGGCGTATGGGGTTTGTTTATGGTTATGTCTGAGTCAGAGTGACGTAGCCGTGGTCCACCGGCAGTAGCCAATTTCAATGTGGTATCCAAAAAAAATTAATTCTCCTAACAGACGTTATCAAATGTAACTCAATATCATAAACAACATAACTGACAGAATCACTGATTTGTTTATTTTTAAAACACAGTTCTTATATGAAGCGATCTGAGATGACCCGATCGCTTCATATAAGAACTGTGTTTTAAAAAATAAACAAATCAGTGATTCTGTCAGTTATGTTGTTTATGATATTGAGTTACATTTGATAACGTCTGTTAGGAGAATTATTTTTTTTTTTTTGGATGAATTAGTACTCACCGGGCTCATTTGTTGATTTTTGGAACACAGTTCTTATATAACACAATCTAAGATGACCCTATGGTATTTTTTATTTAAAAAATAACTCTATAGACCCAGGGGGATAGCGGCCTCTAGCGGCAGTGATGCCAGACTTCGGTTCTCTATGGGCGTGCCACTGGGTTCTATTTTAGGTCCCCTATTATTTAGCAGCTACATAAATGACCTACTGCACCTTATTATCTGCTCATACGTTAATGTACAGATGTACCCAGATGACAGGCAGACAGACAGACAGACAGACAGACAGACAGACAGACAGACAGACAGACAGACAGACAGACAGACGCGCACGCATGCACGCACACACACACACGAGCACGCACACACTGTACACACCTATCCACAATCACAGACAACAGTAAGTAAGTGGGGCAGTGGCTCGCAGCCGCAGCATGCATGAGTCATCAAACTACCTGGGAGGGAATTCTCTGTGACATGACATGATATTTTGCGTGTGCATGTGTGTGTGTGTGTGTGTGTGTGTGTGTGTGTGTGTGTGTGTGTGTGTGTGTGTGTGTGTGTGTGTGTGTGTGTGGGGGTGTGTGTGTGTGTGTGTGTGTGCGTGCGCGCAAGCGCCTCTATTCGTGTGTGCGTGTGTGCATGGATGCATGACATTTTGCTTGCACTTGCATTCATCTTTGTGTTTGTGTAAATATTTGTGCGTGTGAGTGGGTGCGTGTGTGGGCATATGCACATGTGTGAGTGTGTGTGTGTGTTCACAGGAGAGCTGACTGAATGTCTGGTAAAATCAGCTCAGCATCAGAACATGCAGACATCAAAGCTCTACCTCCCCTTAGAGACCAACAGGCCTTGCAGCGCACGCACACACACACACACACGCACGCACGCACGCACGCACGCACGCACGCACGCACGCACGCACGCACGCACGCACGCACGCACGCACGCACGCACGCACGCACGCACGCACGCACGCACGCACACGCACACGCGTACATACAGTACACAGTCAGGCACCAAAGCTTCTACACAAAAGCATAATGTACAGTACACAGACACATAACTCACAGAGGCCTGTAAATGAGTACACCTACACACAAGACAGCACTACACAACTACATAACACACACACACACGTGCGCGCATTCACGCATTCACGCACGCACGCACACACTCACATGCATGTATAATTGTACATTTTGCACGCCCATAAAGCTCCAAAAGTTCCACAGGATCCCAAAGGCCAACCCTTGCTCTTTCATTTGCCTATTCGTGGATTCAAGAAATGACACCCAGGCAGACTAACATCCTCAAAATACCACCAGAAGACACATAGATAAATACATGATGGCAGACAGAGAGGCCATGAAAAGGCTTCTTTCTCATCTGTACCTTCAATGATGACAACAGACACGGTAAAAAGTACAAAATCAAAACCCGTCCGATCCTGACCTTAGTGCTATAATTTCTATAAATATCACCACACCGGAAAGGAGACAGAATTAGAAAATAAATGCACCAAAAACATTAGTTTTTCATAGTTTTGCTTCACAGGTGCATTGTTTGTTCTTGTCCAAAAAGGACATTATAGTACAGTATACAGTACAGTACATACTGTATGTAATACCATTTCACAGTCAGACTGAAACTCAACCAGAGAGAGAGAAAATTCTAACAAAAGGATTGCAGAATGTAGCTCTGATCTGCTCTTCACAATGCTTGGCCAAAAAATGCAAAAGGAAATAATTAATTATTAAAAGCATGCAGCCTCGAACATGGGAGATGCATTCATCTCACTTCTTGAATTATTCACTGTCACACTCCCAGTAGTAGAGGAGGAGAGTAAAGTAGAGGAGACGAGACGAGAGGAAGATGGAGAGGAGATGAGGAGGAGGAGGACATGGGGGAGAGGAGGCAAGGAAGTGGGGAGGAGGCTACGGTGAGGAAATGAAGGAAGGAAGGAGGAGGGAGGGAGGGAGACAGCAGAGGTGAAGAGGAGGAGGAGGAGGAGGAGGAGGAGGAGGAGGAGTGAGAAACAAGGAGATGCATCATTTTTTCGGGAGCTGTCTACTCAAACACACGCATCTGGTATTTATGGACCAAACATCGATATTTGATATGTCTCCAAATTGTCACATTGCCTCTAAAGCCCCAGAAATAATGTTCATCACCTGCTGATATATCCAGATTTACTGAAAACACGCTTGTGAATAATTCTGGTTAAAAGGGGAAACAACAGAGAGATGAAGAGAGAATATATATGATGCAGTGAATTATTTTCCTTTGCACAGTTGAACAATACAATGAAGGTATGAATATGTGTCGATTTTGGTTGTAAGCCTCTGTTTTGGCCCTTACTGTATTTTTAGCTTTGCTAGCAGCGGGGCTCTAAGGGTACCCCCCTCCCCCCCCATTTTCTTCTTCTCCTTTTTCCTTTTTGTGGTCACCTCTCCTCCTTCCTCCCTCCCTCACCTCTCTCTCTCTCTCTCTCTCTCTCTCTCTCTCTCTCTCTCTCTCTCTCTCTCTCTCTCTCTCTCTCTCTCTCTCTCTCTCTCCCCCCCTCTCTTTTCCCTTCCTCTTACCCCCCCCCACATATCAGGGGCCAATGAAATTGTAGGCTCCTCCCTCCTCTCGTTACGAACAGGAAGTAGAAAGCAGCACAAGGTCACTTTGTGCAACTCTGCATCATCTGGTCTGCGGATGGCGTCACTCCCTGTGTGCTCTCTCTCTCTCTCTATGTGCTCCCTCTCCCTCTCTCTTTCTTTCTCTCTCTCTCTCTCTCTCTCTCTCTGTATGCTGCCTCTCTCTCTGTATGCTGCTTCTCTCTCTCTGTATGCTGTGTCTCTCTCTCTCTCTCTCTCTCTCTCTCTCTCTCTCTCTCTCTCTCTCTCTCTCTCTCTGTATGCTGCCCCCCTCTTTCTTTCTTTCTTTCTCTCTCTCTCTCTCTCTGTATGCTGCCACTCTCTCTCTCTCTCTCTCTCTCTCTCTCTCTCTCTCTCTCTGTATGCTGCCTCTCTCTCTGTATGCTCTCTCTCTCACTGTATCTGTTTTGCTCTGTTTCTCTCTATCAACCTTCTCTCCCTCCCTTTCCACTTCTTTCCCTTTCGCTCTCTATCCGCTCTCCTCCTCTTCTCTCTCTCTCTCGACTCTTACTGTCTGTCTCCTACACTGTTTGCTAAAAAAAAAAAAAAGTATTAATCATAATTAGCTGTATAGTTAGCCACTAGGTTAAATGCTAAACATGTTGTGTCATTCCACTCCTGTTTGACAAATTAGTCATTGTGACAAATATTTACTTGTCATTCACAGTCAAAGCTTTATCTGCTCAT
>NC_137617.1:28775173-28785173 GCF_963280865.1 Gymnoscopelus braueri | reverse complement strand
GGCATACCGTAGTAGGTCTACTTGCACAGTATCAAACATGAAGATGAAGACGAAGACAATTTGGCAGTGTTATTTTACTCAAGTCCAATGCTTGGACTTGAGTACAACTATTCAAACTTCTAAATGAAGTGATGAAACTGAGCTGAAGTCAAGGGCAACTTCGTCGATTTAATTTCGCTTCATCGGTCGTACATTCCATTAAAGACATGTAGACTTGCCGAATGAGCATGCTGGATAACATATTTTGGCTGATGTGATCGAGACATCCCAGGAGCAAGACAGTAGCGATGATGTACAACTAGTAATCACATGACGGACTACTCTTTATTTCTTCCGGCGGAGATTTGCAACTCTACTAAGCGCAGCTTTCTAGTTGCTGTCTCCACCAGGCCGAAGGCGTGGCCGAGACTATGTTTTCGCCCCTGTCTGTCCGGATTTTTGGATATTACTCCTACACATTTTGTTCAAACATCACGCAAATCGGTACACATTGGCATATAGTCTATAGTCATGTGATCAAGACGGATTTGTCAGATTATTCGTAATCCATCCTGATTGGCTAAGATTGGCTTCCAAAGTTTGCAGGAGTGGCATGCAACTTTGCACGCACATTCCCACTAGGCAGAGGAAGAAATGCCACCATTTTCATATTGTCCTAGCGCCACTAGAAGGCAAATCGGTACACACTATCTCTATAGATCAAGACGGATCTGTCAAATTTTTCAGATTCCATCCTGATTGGATAAGATTGACTTCTACAACCTGGCCTGGCAGAGACCTGTGCTCCGAGGAGCAAATTTTTCTAGTTTCAAGGGAGAGTGTCACTCACTGTCACAGTTGAAATGCGGTTTCAAGGCATTTCACTTGCATTTATTTTAACGAAGGAGCTATAGCATCCCCTGAAGTAAATGTTCCAGATGTCTTCCCATCCTGCCAAGAGACATTTCTAGAGTAAACGTTGTTTTCTGTGGGACACCTGGCAGTGAATCTGCATCCTTCTAAATCAGCCCACTGTACTAGTTCATAGCTATTCATTCACTTTAGTGCTGCTTTGGCTCTGTCAGGTTGGCGAGCTGCTGAAGCAGCTAAACTCGTGAGTGTGTGTGTGTGTGTGTGTGTGTGTGTGTGTGTGTGTGTGTGTGTGTGTGTGTGCGTGTGCGTGTGCGTGTGTGTGCGTGTGCGTGTGCGTGTTTGTCTATTTCTGTGGCCATCCTCCTCTACCGGTATGGGGTCAAAATGTCCTCACAACGACAAAACGATGAGGAACCCCTCATCTGTGCAACAAACTAATCAATTTCATCTATTATGAAAAACATGCCATGATTTATAATGATGGCATAATGAATTAATAATCAATCCCTGTCAATATAGGTGAACATTTAGCTGTTTTCAAAAATCACACCCAGTGTGAAGAGAGTGGTGCCTTTCATGAGTTCATTTCATTAGTTACTTTTTACAGACTTTGATGACTTCAAAGTATTTTTACTCATTTTAAGTACTTTAAAATGTTTGTACAGATTTGTACGTGTTTTTAACATCTTTTAAGTATTTTTACTCATTTTAAGTATTTTTACTCATTTTAAGTATTTTTACTCATTTTAAGTATTTTTACTCAAAAGTGTGTGTGTGTGTACTGTACTGTACTGTACTGTACGGTCTGTACTGTACTGTACTGTACCTGTACTGTACCTCTACCTGTACTGTACGTACTGTACTGTACTGTATGGTCTGTACTGTACTGTACGTACTGTACTGTACCTGTACTGTACTGTACATACTGTACATACTGTACTGTACTGTACCTGTAATGTACTGTACGTACTGTACGTACTGTACTGTACTGTACCTGTACGGTACGGTACGGTACGTACTGTACTGTACTGTACTGTACTGTACGGTCTGTACTGTACGGTCTGTACTGTACTGTACTGTACCTGTACTGTACCTCTAGCTGTACTGTACGTACTGTACGGTCTGTACTGTACTGTACTGTACTGTACGGTACGGTCTGTACTGTACTGTACTGTACTGTACTGTACCTGTACCTGTATGGTTGCATCTTTGTGTTGCAATCAGCCGCAGCTGTTGAGGCTGTGCTCAAACATACAGAGAGGCCGTGCTCATACGGACGGACACACAGACAGACAGACAGACAGACAGACAGACACACAGACAAAGTCACTCCTTGGAGTGGCTAGCACCACTCAAAAATAGTGAAAACACGTTCAATCAAATAAAAATATTATATAATATAATAAATAAATAAAGATTAATAAAACGTCTTGATTATTTTGATTAATCGAAAAGGTAATCAATAGAATAATCACTAAGAAAATATATATCAAAAGAAATTGATAGTTGCAGCCCTACAGAGGATATTCTGTGACCCTCACAACTACAGGAGTTAATGTTAACTGCACGGTTAAGTCATGGATGTTTGAATTTCATTCATAAATGTATCTTTTCTCCATGGTTCAGCAAGACTTTTCAAACAATTTGCTTTAAAATACATTGGATTACCTCTCTCAAGGACGTTTCATGTCTCTGCAAGAAGATTTTCTTACCTTACTTAAAATAATTGAATTTACTGTAAATGGCTCTATTGCCACATGCTTTGAAAAATGGCTGGCATGGTCAAGGATACTGTGAGACCAACATCTCTCAGGGAGACAGAACTAACTGTAGCTTCAAGCAACCAAATGCATGCAAGTAATGCAAGAAGAACTTTCTTCATTGTGCTAGTGTGTACTGTTCTGGTTAGATTAAGGGATCTGTTATGGTTAGGATCAGGAGCAGTGTTAGAATGTCCGCTTATTATAAGTGACTTTGGGCTTGTTTTTCTGTAAAGTCGCTTGTAAATATTGGTTCTGTAGTTTTGCGTTTTTTGTGTGTTGCTTATTTGGGCTTGCTTCCTTAATGTTGTTTAAACCAGTGTTTCTCACATTTTCACGTCAAGGACCCACAAATGAATATGTATTTGTCCGCAGACCCCCATCTGAAAATTATTTGTGCCAGGGATCCCCATAAGATTTGTGTTTTTAAAATGTTCCAAAAACATGCCACATTTTTTCCCCAAGATTATTTTGAAAATAGCAGCTACAAGTTCACAACGCGTCACATGAGCTTGTAGATCGCCATTTTTTTTAAAAAGATGTATTTTTGGGCTTTATTGATAGATGGGGAGAGAGATGGGGAATGACATGCAGCAAAGGCTGTCGGGATTGGGACACGCTGTCAGGCTACACTTAGCCTAGGCGCCTTAGATCGGCTATTTTAAAATAGCTGGGTAGGTGTGCTCATGTGGTCTAGTCGCTTCTTTTGGGCTTGTTTTCGTAGACGTGGTTGCTTGTTTCTCTCGCAACATCTGGCAACACTGTCAGGAGTTAGCAAGGAATGTACAGAAGTCAATGGCAGGTCTTCACAAGTGGTATGTACAGGATGTGCATTTATGCAATAGCGTGTCCATCTATGAGTGTGCCGGAGTGTGTCTCTCATGTCGTAATTAGAAGAAGAAACAGCCCTTTGCTGCCTTTAGCCAAGAGTAGTTTGTGGGCAGGACATACCTTGGTCGCTGCGTCCACATTGGCCCCCTGCTTAATGAGTTCCACCACCACTTCAACATGGCCCTCCTTAGAGGCAAGATGGAGAGCATTCAGACCATTCTACAGAGAGAGAGAGAGAGATGTAGGGAGAGAAGCAGACAGAAAAAAACAACAAAAAAACAGAGCGTTAAGCAGGACATACATCCGCCGCCGGGCTCGGGAATCGAACCAGCGACACACTGTCAGGCTTCAAAGCCTATGTAGTACACGCCTTAACTTGGCTACCGGCGCCCAACGTGGAACGTACGATACGAAGTATAAAATAGGGCATAAGTGGTTCAAGCCTCTAATAATATTCTAGTCCTTTGCATTACCATGTAATATCTACTGTATTCCCATGGTCCAAGGTGCTATACTATTCTATGCAAGATGTTTCTGACAAGGACAATTAACTTAAAAAAAGCTTTTTGTGTTCAATTTATGTTCATGATCAAATTTTAACAAAGTTGTGATTCAACAAAAATGCTTTGCTGTCAAAATCTACCAATTACACTGAGAAAACTAATCTCTACCAAAAAATTAATGCTGTTGATTGAATATTTCCTTTTTTTCACATTCTCTTAAAAAAAACATGATTTTTGCATTACGTTATCTAGGACTGAGATGCCTGTCATCTCGGGCTGTATAGATTTAGCAGGCAGTTACCTGGTTGCAGATATTGATGTCCACCCCAGTCTTAAGGTAGTCCAACGCTTTCTCCAGGTTACCCGCCCTCGCCGCTCGCAGGTAGCTGGCATTTATATCTGTCTGCAGAAACACAGAGAGAGAGAGAAGAACTGTTAGCAACAAAGTGACATGGAAATACTATACATTGGCATTCCATACCGCAAATGTCATACAGTATGCTTCAATATACACAGAAACTCTGGAGAAGAAATATATAGATGAAAATGCATATTGACACCAAAATATATGGAAATATATTTTCCAATTACAAAAAGCATATTGTCTTAAATGTCAACAGTTCTCTAGACTGTAATTAACACAAAAAGGGGCACTGACTCGTTTTTCTCTTTTTTTATGCAGACTTGCAGAGCACAGGCTTTCAGCACTTGGGACATTGTCAGCATTTTGAATCATGGAAAGCTGCTACTGAAAGCTTTTAAAACCAATCTTTGCAGATTACTTTTGCTTCATTGGCTTACATCCAACTTCCACACCAACAGAATAGCCTCGCCTGCTTCCTTCCAGACAGTCTCATGGTATTATATAGGTTTGACAGCATTTCTATAACTAGCCTATTTGGCATTAGGCATACAGTACACAAGGTGTGGCAGAGTTATAATGGCCACAAGCTGAAGCTAGTACCAATGGGATGCTGTCATGGCTTTAAACAATTGAATTTCATTCTGGATGTCTAACCAGGGACTGATTAGACCTGTGGACATGGATGGATGCAGTTCCCTGTTGGGTTGAACGTAAAGTTTGGGAAAGTAGTCTAAGTACCCAGGACCAGAGCTAAAACATGTACACTACTAGGTCCGTGCAAAGCAAAATACTGTACAGTACTCTGACAATACAATACTATTATACTGTACATTAGTACAGTATGTACTATTACGCATTAGTACAGCATATTCACACCTGACAGCATTTGAGAAATCCTTAATTGAAGCCCTCAAAAATCCTGGTCAAAAAGCCTGGTCTGATGGAAAAGGCTTTTCTAATCGTTCACCAAGGGAAAGAGAATTGGCTCAGCCGAGCAGCACTGGACAAAGCCAAGGAGGAGAAGTCTGGTGCCTAGAGCCAAGGGCTTCATTTCATCGGTCTGATTTGGAGCTGGTACAGCTATTTCAGCTCATGACGATGCAGCAGGATAACGTCCAGTTAAGATAGAGGCTGAGTGCATCAAAAGCTGACAAGTGATTTTTTTTTTCAGTCTTGTTGGTGCTGTGGCTCAGAATGTGTTGCTGCGGTCATACTGTAGCGCTGTGGTGTTGCTGTTTGTTATTGTAGGCAGATTAGTATCTAATGCTGCTGCTGAGCTCACTTCCACTTACTGAATGGAGCTAATCTGAGGTCTGAACGCACACACGTACGCACACAGCTTCTCTCTTTCACACACACACACAGCCAAACCACACCGACATAAGCACAGACACACACACACACTCACAGATGTGCATGGCGTTAGGCAGAGACAGACGCACAAACATGCCCTCTCTCTGTCTTCCACACACAGAGTGCAGGGAGGAAAACTCACACGTGCAAACTGAGGTTGTGTTATCAGTGTCAGCAGAGGCCAGAGGCTTACCGGACAAGCACGCACACGTGCACGTGCACACACACACACACACACACACACACACACACACACACACACACACACACACACACACACACACACACACACACACACACACACACACACACACACACACACACACACACACACACAACAACACAACAATATTACTGTGGAACAGGGTCAACAAAATGCTGTGCTACCCAGTTTAGCAAATTGCTTTACAGTATATCAGATTCACTATGCACTTTTAAATGTGTCTGTCTTTAGCCCTACTTGCGGGGGCGGCCATGGGGCACATAGATAACCCAAGAACTACTGGCTGGATTGCCATGGGATTTGTAGTACATCAACATATAGCAGCAGAGTGGCCCAGAGCCTCTACCTGAAGACCAAAAGCTTAATATCTCCCCCGGCCAAGGGGAAAATCCCCTTTAGGTTGGTGGATAAGAGTTTCCCTGTCCATGCAGGAGAGTTACACTTACTTTCAGCCCTGGAGGATGAACCCTTATGGGGTCACTCCTTTACAGAAGTTTATTTTTTCTTTCAATGGCCACTCCGGGGCTCTCTACTCCTGTCCTCTAGAGAGACAGCAACATTACTGTAGGTCAAAATGTTCAACTGTAGACAATATATCTGAAAAAAAAGGTGAACTTTTCTGGCATACGACACTTGCTGGATGCCTTCATGCTCCCTGCAGGATGAACCCTACTGATTTAGGCAATCCCACGGCCTGTTCCTCTGGTGCCACCATTAGGCCAAAGTTTTCAAACGTACACAACATATCAAAATCGAATGGTGTGACTGCCGTGAAACGTTCTGATCGCACATGTTGTGCGCGGCGGGCCAACCCTAAACATTTGAGTGACCCCCATGATGCTGCCTCTAGCACCACCCTCAGGTCACAATGTCACCATTACACACTCAGGTTTTCTAAATGACCTCCTGACCTTTACTTTAGCACCTTCGTCAGTGAATAAGCCATGTACCAAAAATGAGAAGCTGGTGCACAGCATTTGGTCTACACAGTATAGAACACAACAACTTAAAGTCTGGCATGCTGACCTAGCAGTAATTGGAGACGGACAAAGAGAGGGAGGGAGGGAGAGAGAAAGCGAGAGAGAGAGAGACATACAGAGAGTCACTACTGACTACGCTTAGAGTGCTTGCATGTGAAAGCCGTCAAGCGACTACAAGTGCACACACACACACACACACACACACACACACACACACACACACACACACACACACACACACACACACACACACACACACACACACACACACACACACACACACACACACACACACACACACACACACACACAGCAGGCATCGTAGGAATGCAACTGATAGCAGCCTCAAACCAGGCATGAAAGTGGATAAGATGTGTCATTCTACCACTGAATGTAGAACCGTCTGGTCAGTACAATACGGTATGTCCCCCTATTTGATAGCATTAATATACCGTAGGGCTGGGGTGATATATCAATATTACATCGATATCGTGCTGGGAGACTAGATGGTCTGAGATTTAGGATATCATAATATCGTGATATGGCATACGTATTGTCTTTTCCTGGTTTTAAACTTTCAACCTGGCACACCTGTTTTGGGCTAGTCATTATAGGCGAATATCTTCAGCTCAATAAACTCAGCTCAGAGTTGTGCCCAAAATAGGGACAGAATCGTAACTCATATCCCGCCCTA
Organism: Gymnoscopelus braueri; assembly: GCF_963280865.1. Lineage (NCBI taxonomy): Eukaryota > Metazoa > Chordata > Actinopteri > Myctophiformes > Myctophidae > Gymnoscopelus > Gymnoscopelus braueri. The sequence goes on along the minus strand of NC_137617.1, from coordinate 28,777,613 downwards.
GTCAACATGTGCCGTCGAGGGTATACCCCCTTCCAGTCAAAACGTTTGGTCAAATCCGTCCGAACTTTGCCATCTTGGGAGTGAGAATGTGTTGGCCAGGGTGAAGGTGAAGCCCAGACCACTGATGTGCCACTAATGGAAAAGCATTGTTCCACTAAACCAGTGGTTCTCAAACTTTTTCATGCCAAGGACCCCCAAAATTACGTATTACGGCTGCAGACCCCCATCTCAATAATATTTTGTGCCAGGGACTGCTTAAAAAATAGCAGATCTGCTTCAAAAATAGCAGATCTATGAGTACCACGCTATGAGCTTGTAGATCTGCTATTTTTGAATATCCAAAGTATAAAATATGGTTAAAGTGGTTAAAATGATTGTGACACTATAGTAACTAATAATTTGGGGGGTAATAATCTATCCCCCTCATTGAATTAAGATGTCACCAGATGTATCAGCAGGCCGAGTTCACTTATCTTCTGGCTACACAAGACTAAGGATTACTGTAGCAGGATGCCCTGACAGACAGGAGAGTACTTTTCAATAACTTTTTAATAACTTTTCAATAACTTTTCTATAACTTTTCTATAACTAAGGATTACTGTAGCAGGATGTCCTGACACACAGGAGAGTAATTTTCTATAACTTTTCAATCACTTTTCAATCACTTTTCAATCACTTTTCAATAACTAAGGATTACTGTAGCAGGATACCCTGACACACAGGAGAGTACTTTTCTATAACTTTTCTACAACTAAGGATTACTGTAGCAGGATGCCCTGACACACAGGAGAGTACTTTTCTATACATTTTCTATAACTAAGGATTACTGTAGCAGGATGCCCAGACAGGAGAGTACTTTTCAATTACTGCTAAGGAAAGAATACAGCAAGACCAGCTACTGAAACTGACGAATTAAGTGGACTGGAGACACAATGTGATATCTATTGTGACAAACAACCATTCAGATTGTCTGAATAGAAAGGCTATTTGAACACATGCACACAGCACACAGATAATAGGAAGAGATATAACTTGGTAATGGCAGACTGTCACTCGCAATACAGACTGTTTGTTTGCCCACTGGCCTGGGATCAAGCTCTGTCACAACTTTCTCTCCTGCATTTCACCTGACGCCATGTATTGTTGTTAACCAGTTTAACCCTGGCATCTCTATTTTCAGCATGCCACTGTAAGTGAAAATGTTAACACATTTTTCAAAACTAGCAGATCTACAAGCTTAAGCTGCTATTTAAAAAAATAATTTGGTTAAGTGGTAATCACTCACGTGGTGTAGCTCGTAGCCATGGTGGATTTTAGCATACTACATCACAAAATCATAGAGTCAAATCTGACTCTGGTCCTCATCTCTGTACTGTCTCTCCCTACTGGAGCAGAACCACTTCAACTTCAACTCAACTTCATTGTCACATCACAGGTTTACAGGTGTAAAATAGTGAGTGAAATTATTGTTCGTACAAGCTCCCATCATTTGCAGTTTCATGAAAGGGGGAAAGAATAGAATAACAGCTGGCGACTCAGTTCCATGACTCTCTGGCAGAGCTCGCACACAGCACTTTAGGGGGCATAAGTCTGTTATGCAGTTAGTGACGATGCTCAGGTGTACAATATGTTTACAAGACAATTCAGGAATCAAGAATCATAAGAGGTTTATTTGTTACTCTTACAGATAGGCTACAAGCAGCGAAATGTTGCTGGGACATGTTCCGTATAAAGACTGTGCTAACACAAAATAAAATATAACAGGAAGATAGTAATAATAACAATACCTGTAATAGTTCTGCCCAAAGACAGTTTTTACTATACGATCAAACAAAACAAATCATAAAAGTGAAAAGTGCATCAATTCCACGGCACTTCTATAGAAATGTAATACAGAAAATGGACACGTTTCAATGGTCTTGAACTTCTGAAGTTTCTCAGTAGCCTGACCCAGAGAACCCGGCCAGGAGGATGTCAGTTATGCTCAAATGTATTATTGTTATTATTATTTATTTACATTTGTTCTATATTAACACTAAAACCCTATATACTTCGTTGAGGGGGTCTATCCTTACCATCCTTATTTTGTTCCCTAGATATCTTTGCCGAAAATAGCCAACATACAAGATACAACGCGTCACATTGGGAAGCGTTGTGGACTTGTGTTCGCCTATTTTTCACAGAATGTTTGTGGTTAAAGGTGGGATAAGTGATATTTTTGGGTTGAAACAAAACGTGTTAAAAGGTTAAAGCACTATATTCTGATAGTAATCATTGTTATTGAGTGTTTGTTCAGTAACAGAGGTCTCCCCGTCTCTCCAGCTCTTTAATAAACAGAAAATACATTTTCAGGTGGGTTGAAAATGTTCAGCCAATCAGGAAAGAGTACCCATTTATCAGCTTACATTTTATGTTCCAGTTAAAAAAAAATCCCGCTCAT
>NC_137617.1:28762119-28769973 GCF_963280865.1 Gymnoscopelus braueri | reverse complement strand
GATCTCTTTTTTTTTTCAGTTTCTGTCTGTTGGTCCAATGCCTTCTCCCTTAAACGAATGCCTCACAACACCAAGGTTGCCAGTTCAAGCCTCACTTGATGCAGGCTTCATTAAGTTGCATTGCACACAACATGACTGTATCAGTGAATACATGTGCAATTGTTAACATAACATGAAATGCTTAACAATATTTGTTTGTCAATTTTCTGACATAATTATGTTCTTGTAGAAAGTGAGCAACAGCAACAGTCCACCTGGCCTATTCCCATGGATTGGATCTACCCACCTCACCTGCTGTCATTCCCTCTCAATCCATAATCACACCTGCCCTCACTCACTCCTCTCATTAGTCTCTCTCTCTCTCTCTCTCTCTCTCTCTCTCTCTCTCTCTCTCTCTCTCTCTCTCTCTCTCTCTCCTCTCTCATCTCTCTCTCTCTCTCTCTCTCTCTCTCTCTCTATCTCTCTCTCTCATCTCTCTCTCTCTCTCTCTCTCTCTCTCTCTCTCTCTCTCTCTCTCTCTCTCTCTCATTCACCAGGTCAGGTCTGTTGGTCCAATGGCTTCTAGCTTAAACGTGTGCCTCACAAGGTTGCCAGTTCAAACCTCCCTTAATGCAGACTTCATTAAAATTGCATTGCACACAACATGATTGTGTCAATGAATGCATACACAATTGTTAAAGATAACCTGAAGTCCTTACAATGTATGATATACTTCATTCTGAAAATAGCCGATCTACAATCTCACAACTTTTCAGATTGCAACGTTTTGTGAGCTTGTAGATCGACTACTTTCACTAGTTTCTGTTCCGAGGAGACGTACAATTTCTCTATCGGTAGATGGTTAGGGAACCATTGATCTAGAGTAGTTAGCAAAACAGAGGCCTGGTCCGTCAGGGACGGAATGAGTTATTAATATCAACAGACACAGCCAGGGCTATCATATCTCTAGCTCAATGAGAAGAAAGGCAGCCTTGTAGTCCGCAGGTCACCGGTTCGATCCCCGTCCCCGACAATGTGTTGAGGTGATCATAATTTGGCATTCGTATGCTTACGCATAGTATTTCTTGAGGTTAGGGGAAGGCATAGTTTTACTGAGGTTAGGGTTAGTGAGGGTTTAAAATGCTCATTTGTTAATTGCATGGTCTCCTTTCTCTCAAGTTCAGTCTTCTATGTTTCTATGGCTTATTGTGCATATTACTTATCATTGCTTCTTTCTTTCTTCTCTCTGCAATCCCTGGCCCGTATTATCGCTGCTTGCAGCTATATTTTCCCTTTTTATTTGTTCCCAGCTTAGAGTTGTACTGTGTGTGCTGCTCCCTGTGGCAGTCTACCAGTCCCCTCTGCCCACAGACTGTGATGCTGTGTACAGAGCAGGCTCTGGCCAGGACGGAGTGTACACCATCTACCCCGCAGGACCCACCTCCCCTGTCCAGGTCTACTGCGACATGAGCCCAGACCTGGAGAATACTGCTGAGAAATGGACGGTGAGCAAGCAGGTGTAAAGTAACTAAGTTTACATTTACTCAAGTACTGTACTTACGTAGAATTTTGAGGTATTCTTCTTTACTTTACTGGAGTATTTCCAATGTTCAGTACTTTTACGTCTTCTACTCTACTACATCTGATCTCAGAGGCAAATATTATACTTTTACTCCACTACAATTATCTGAAAACTTTAGTTACTAGTTACTTTGTAGATTTTGATTATTATTACAAAACATAAATTACATAAATTACCCACCCATAAATTACCCACTTCAGCCCTATATTCGGCCATTTGAAATTAGCCGATCTACAAGCTCACAATTCAACTATTTTCAAAAAAAATATTATACATTTTATACATTAATGCTTAATGAGTACTTTCTACTTTTGGTACTTTAAGTACATTTTGATACCAATACTTTTGTACTTTTACTCAAGTAAATGTTGAATTCAAGATTTGTACTTGTAATGTATTTCTACATTGCAGTATTGATACTTTTACTTAAGTAAAACATTTGAGTACTTTTTCCATCACTGACGGTGAGCAGCAGGTGGTAGAGAGAGTGACAGAAATACAATTGGACAACATTGATCTAAACCTCAGACACAATCTGATCAGGGTTAGGCTGTATAGGCAGAGCAATCTATACACAGTAAAATCCTCAGTGTCAACTTATCTCCAAAGAGTGTACAAATGGAACCATTTGGTTCCATTTGTACACTCTTTACGTCTGTTTTTACACTCTGTCTGTCAGGGCTAGAGTGGAGGACAAAGATGCAGGTAGAGATCCACAGCAACCACGTTTGCCTTTCGGATTAGGCTACAAAATGTTTTGATAATATTTAGATATTGATTCTTGCCTTCATTTATTTTTGCGATACTTATTAAGGGCGGTTTCAGACTGGGTTCGTTTGAATCAAACCGTCCCCGAGTACGCTTGGCTGGCCAGCATTCACACTGGCCAAGATTCTAACGCATCGAGACCATTTTCATTGAACAGTAATGGTAAATATGTGCCTCATGGGGGCGCTGTTGACTATGGGGCTTTGGGAGAGCGAATGTCATTCACAGAAGAAAAGTCACTCTAGAGTGAATAATAAAGTTTGACTGTGTTCCTGACGTTGTCTTGAGTTATAATAACAACAGATCAACAATACACAACCAAAGCAGTGTGTGCACTGGTCTTTGAAACCTCGAAATGTAACGTCGCCTGTTAATATGATATTGGCGTCACGGACGCATCCTTGGTGTGACGTCACGGACTAATCCTTAGTGTATTTATCCTTATAAATACGTTCGCCACACATGTGTTTTTTGTTTATTATTTTTCACGGCTCGCGCTACTCAAACACTAGCGGGATTATTATTTCTTGTCAACATTCAAGTAGAACTATGAGAAGGTATAACCCAGCTAAAATAATGTGTCATTATAAAAAATATATAAATTATATATGATTAGCAGTCCACTTCCTTCTCTTGGAACGGATGGATTCACACTGCCGCGTTCCGTTCCCGACTCCGCAGCAATCGGACCGGAGACTACCTCCCAAGGTGGTTTCGGGTACGGTACGGTAATGCGTTACAGGGAACGGTTCGCTACGTTCACACTACCACAACATCTGCCATGTGGTCCGGGGTGCGCACCCGGGACCATAGTGTGAAAGCGCCCTAAGAGAACACACAAGCACTGATCGATATTTCTGGGTTTCTGATTGATTGACATCTTTATTGACAACATCCTTATGCATGAGCATAATACATATTTGTCAAAATTATAGAACACAATAAAGCTCACAATTTCCATTGTGGTCCTTTGAGTATAAGGGCCCAATTGGACAATCTATGACGCAGTGCACCATTGCGTTAGGGGTGTGTCCATCTTCAATTGTTCTAGTTAGATGGCGCTTTACCTGAGCGCAAAGTGAGGCGCACAGCGCAAAGGGCTTGTATTAAGTCATGGGCGTATTTTGGGCATAACATAAATTAGACCAATCAGAGTGTCTTCTCCCTTTCCCTTTAAGAGTAAGGTGCGCTTGAGCTAGGCACATTGCTCACAATCAATGTTCTGCTGAGGAAAAGTGAAAGTGTGCGACCATGCATTGCTGAGAACGTTGAAAATCGTTTGTGCGACCCCGCCCCGGTCTAAGACATCTGCTTCCTCTTCTGCCCTCAAGGTCTTCCAGAGGAGGAAAGATGGCTCAGTGAACTTCTACAGGAAATGGGATCAGTACAAAAGCGGTTTTGGCAGCGCCGCAGGAGAGTACTGGCTGGGTAAGAAGGAACTTGCTTGATGAGCAGTTACCCAGAGCAGTGGTTCTCAAACTTCTTTTCATGTCAAGGTCCCCCAAATTAATATGTATTTGTCCACAGACACCCATTTGAAAATATTTTGTGCCAGGGACCCCATACAAAATGTGTGTCGTTAAAATGTTTCATGAATATTCCAAATTGTTCAAATTCTTAAAATCGAAAAATGAAAATAGTCAATGTGCAGAATTAAAGCATAAGCAGATTTTAATGCTATATTAACTAACTTAGCTGGGGACCGCCTGGAAACCCCCTCAAGGGTCTGGACCCCACTTTGAGAACCACTGGTTTAGAGGAGAAAGAGGCCTAAACTATTAGTCAAGTTGTAATTGCCATTGTTAATGATGTTGTACAAACACCGGGCTATCATCCTCACTCAGGCCTGGAGACCTTGCATTTATTGACCCAGTCCAAGGTCTATGAACTGAGGGTTGACATGGAGGACTTTGAAGGTCAGAAGGTCTTTGCCGACTACTCCTCGTTCGCTGTTGGTCCAGAGAGCGATGGCTACAAGCTACAGCTGGGGAGCTTCACAAAGGGAGCAGCAGGTGGGAGGATTTTTCAACCTTTGACTAAACCCTGATTTATACTTACAGTAGTATACAGACGTCTGTGTCATGCACCGAAAATAGCAGGCCTAAAGATACATAGCACTGTATTCTGAGAGTAATCATTGTTATAGAGCAGTGGTTCTCAACCTGTGGCCTGAAAAGGTTGAGAACCACTGGTATATAGAGCACCCAAACAGTGGGTCGGGACCCATGTTAGGGTTGTGGAACCAATTTTTATGAGTCGTAAGTAAATATCCACTTTTTTCGTTTCCTACATAAATCAATGATTATAATTATTTCAAAGGATTTAAAAAAAGTATTAACAAAAAAAGTCACAACTTTTCATAAATAAATTAAAAAATCGAATAATTTCCAAAAAAAACAACAACAAAAAGATGTAGTGTAGATCTGCTATTTTCACTAGTTTGGGTCCCGGGCCAATTTAATTTCTGTTATGGGTCTTGAGCTCCCACTGGGAGAGAGAACTCATACAGGATACAGGACAAACAAGTGAAATTAGAAGTGATGAGTCAAATAAATGAGCAGACAAAGTTTACCGGAACACCATAAACATCGATCTGATAAATGGGCACTCTGACGAGTCTCACCTGATTGGATGAAATTGGCAACCCATCTGAACGTTTAATTTCTGTTTATTAAATAGTTGGAGAGATGGGGAGACCCCTGTTATTGAACAAAATGCTCAATAGCAATGATTGGCAACTTTTTAACAACAAAAAAAGACGGGAAAAAAAACACCTTTTGTTTTAACCAAGAAATATCACTTTAACCCTATTTACTTAATTGAAACCAGGGATCTGTCCTTGGCCCCCCTCATTTTCCCCTCTACTGTATTCCCAAATCTCTATGTCAAAAATAGCCTACAAGCTCACAACCTGATGCATCCCAGATCTGCAATTATTGCTGAATGTTCACATATTATTATCATTATTATAATTATTATTATTATGCCCAGAATAGCGTCCCTACTCTGGGGTAGGATTCATTCACATGGCTAAGTGAAATATTTTATTATTAGTTTTTACTGTGTGTTTAATCTGTGTTGTGATTTGTATCCTCATTTTATGCTTTCAGGAGATTCTCTGACAGTTCACAATGGAATGAAATTTTCAACCTTAGACAAAGACCAAGACAGTCATCCGAGTATAAATTGTGCCAGGAATTACTATGGAGCATTCTGGTACGAAAGGTGCCATGATGCTAATCCCAATGGGCTCTATGGATGGGGTCCCTCACCCACAGCAACTTGTGTGCATTGGAAAACATTTAAAGATCATACATATTCTCTGAAAACCATAACTATGAAGATCAGACCAGTTTCTGTTTAGAATTGTAATTATAAGTTCAAATGATTGACACATCTATATAAAACTCTAGCCTGGATACCAGGCTAATAAAACTCCACAATATAGGATTCTTTACATAGTATTACACAATAACATCATCAGTGTAACTTATCGTTGCTGTCGGGCAGAAACCTTGTTCATCTTCTCTATGTTTCAAATGTCTATTTGCAAACTATCATTACACCTAGGCAAAGCTGAATCCATTCTTTTTGGGTCCAGAATAAACCTCTGCAAGGCCAAAGACTTCACGGTCAAAGTGGGAGACAATGTTATCATAAGGAAAGATTTCTATTCAGGATCTCCTCGTGGTCAGTAGGACCACACTGAGGACACTAGCTGGAGCACTCATACAATGTCATTTTGACTATGCATGCATCTTATGGTACTTTAGCACCACAAAGGCATTAAAAACAAAGCTGCAGAGCTCTCAAAACAAGGTTACTACTCGGCCTCACACCCAGAACTCACCTAACCCTTGCCATTATGCTAGGGTGGGATGGCTCAGGGTAGAAGACAGAGTAAAGCAACTTGCAATGCCTGGTATTCAAGATGCGCAAGAAAACAGGGATATGTCAGACTACTTCAATAGCGTAAAAGACAAACACAGGTACAACACCAGAGGGAGCTCCACTGATCTCACTCGACCAAGATTCGGCACAAACATAGGGTCAAATTTGTTCTACTGCTATGCCACCAACATGTGGAATGCCCTTCCAACAAAGATCAAAAAGTGTGACTCCTTACCCTCCTTCAAAACCGCCATAAAAGAGCACCTGTCTGCAATTTGTGAAGCGTCCTAGAAAAGCCCTCTAAGCTTAACACCCAAAAGGACCCCCCACCCAATTGTTCACTGTACATATATGTTCATTGCTACTAGTGTTGATTAAGTCTTGTTTATAATTGTATATTATTGTCTTTAAATGTCTTAATGAATTTAATACACCGGACCACAATGTGTTATCCTTTTAACAATCTTGGTAAACCGTATCTCTGTACAATCTGCAAACTGTTAATAAAATGTTCAATCAAAAATCAATCAATCTGCTATTTTTGGCGAATGTTCCCCCCAGAATAGTGTTGTTGTTGCTGGGGTTCACGTGGTTAAGTTGTCTTCTTTACCAAGCAGATGTAGTCTTGTCATTTCTAAATTGAATCGTGTGTGGATCTCAGGACCCATGTGGGAACTGCACGACTCCAATGTGGAACTCAGACTTCATGTCTGTGTGGGCAGCCTGTGGTGTCATCTATGGCCTTGGTTCTCAAAGTGGGGTCCGGGAACCCCCAGGGGTCCTTGGAGGGGTACCAGGGGGTCCCCAGCAAAATTAGTTAATATAGTGTCACAATCATTTTAACCACTTTAACTATATTTTATAGTTTGGCTATTAAAAAATAGCAGACATGCAAGCTTGTATATCTGCTATGTTTGAAAAAACATGAAAACTAGTGCAAATCTTTGAATATACAGTACATATTTTTAAAGCGAACATTTGTAACAAAATATTTTGAGATGGGGGTCTGCAGCCAAATACATATCATTTTGGGGGTCCTTGACATGAAGAAGTTTGAGAACCACTGATCTATGGCGTATCGTTGCTGTTGGATGTCCCAAACCGTTCCTTTTTTATTATTATATAAAATAAAATAAAACATATTACTTTTATGTGACACTCTTATATGGTGAACTAGGGCATTAATTTACAAAAACTTAAATCATAAAAAGTTGAAATATGGACATATGAGGTTTCTACCCGACAGCAACGATACAGTATATGACTCCAACATTGGGCAAGGTTTCAGCCTGATCAGAGCCCCAGTGACTTCCACTATGAAATTAAAGTTAAATGTTTCTATACACGCACGCACACAGACCCTCTTCTAGATGGCTAGACTCCTGCAGAGCCAAACCATAAAAAATTAAATGGGGTGTCTTGCTTTCACACTTATGCTCAAAATACTTCAAAGCATTAGATAGTAAACATGTCCACACACACACACACACACACACACACACACACACACACACACACACACACACACACACACACACACACACACACACACACACACACACACACACACACACACACACACACACACACACACACACAGACGCCACATTTTAACAGTCTATCCACAATGTTTT
>NC_137617.1:28744619-28757119 GCF_963280865.1 Gymnoscopelus braueri | reverse complement strand
ACTACCTGCCTGCCTAAACGTGTGTGTGTGTGTGTGTGTGTGTGTGTGTGTGTGTGTGTGTGTGTGTGTGTGTGTGTGTGTGTGTGGGGTGTGTGTGTGTGTGTGTGCACGTGTGAGTCTCTAATCGAGACAGGGCCGCACCCTGCTGCTAACCTTCAAAACGTCCGCTAGCACTCTAGAACACGGAGGGTCTGGGGAAAAAAATGCAAACAGCCGTGGAAAGACTTTTCGTGGAATAAATAATAATGACACAGCAATGTTTCCACTGTTAACATCCCATTAGTGATCCATTATACAAGAGCCTTCCATACACTCCTCACATTCCTCATGGATATACATCTACATATGGTAGCTTTGTTCTAATCTACGTTCAGCCTGTATTGTTTCATATCTGAATAATAACAGTAACACCTAATAGTTAATATGTTCAATGTTTCCAAAGTCAAATATTCACCTGAGAGTTGACTGTGTAGACAGTGACTGCTACAGGTAGCCATGGAATAAAGCAAAATCAAATCTCAATGACTGAACCACTTTGTCCCAATCTGTGGTTTGTGACTGGATAACTACTGACTAGTGCTCTGTTTCCTAAAAATGCACACAGTATGTACGATTGCGATGTTTAGGTATCATCAATCTAGAACCTTCTAAAAAGGCCTTTGCTTTCATGAAATATCCGAGACCATTCGTGTTTCATGGAAGCTGCTTCCGAACATGTATTCTATTGCTAGTTTGACCACTTCAAACACTCATCTTTCATCTTAGAATAACTAATAACTGAAAGTAGCCGATCTGCTATTTTCAGTGTGTCGACATGCTTCCATAGAAGACGTCTGGAATCCAAATGACTGAAATCAGTTGTGACGACTGAGAACTTCAATCCACGGATACTACTGTACTTACAAGTACTCCTACTTACAGGTACTACCGTACTCTTTCACTTCCTGTGTAAACTTCCCTGCAGTGTGTTTGTTTGTTTGTTAGAAAGATACTGTAACTTGAGAACAGCTGGGCGGATTTTCATAAAATACTGGTGGGTATATGAGCAGTACTGTACAGTAGGTTGCCCTGAAGAGATGGGGCTTTGGGTTGAATAGGTCAAAGGTCACGGTCACGATGACATAGAACAAGAACCTTTTGGCGGTGTCGCCACCAGGTGCATTTCTCTTATTGTTTAACCCATTAAAACCGGGAAAGCATCTGTGTCGTTTTTAGATTTTAGCTATATATATATATATATCAACATACGTTTTGCAGAAAACTCTTAGGATTTAGAACAGTGGTTCTCAAAAATAGCAGATATACAAACTCACAGCGCATCACTTTGTGCTGCGCTGCGAGCTTGTACATCTGCAAATTTTTAACATTTTTGAAAAAATCTTGAAAGTGTTTTAAAACTTTTTATTCTTTAACACAAATCTTCTCTTCTGGGGGGGTCCCTGGCACAAAACGTTTTCAGATGGGGGTCCACGCAGCCAAACGCATATCATTTTGGGGAGTCCTTGGCATGAAAAAGTTTGAGAACTACTGATTTAGAAGGCATTTGTAGAATCGTGCCTCAGGTCTTAATGGTTAATGCACATTGCAGGATATGTTGTCAAGGGGTCCAGAATGGCTCCTGTCATGGCATAAATAACTGTATGACTGTATCCTATTTTCCCAGTACTGTACCTACGGCCTACCTGCCAGTGGAAATTGCAACAGAGACTGTTCAGCCACTGTTAACCCATTCAATCCATGAATGCATCTCTGTCATTTTAGATTTCTTTTGGCTATTCAAAAACAGCAGATGTACAAGCTCATGAGCTTGTAGATCTGCTATTTTTGATTTTTTTTTACTCAAATCTTTGTTTCTGGGGGTCCCTGGAACAACATATTATTTTGGGGGTCCTTGACATGAAAAAAGTTTGACCACCACTGATATTATAGCAACATACGTTTTTCCCCCCAAAAAAAAATTGGATTTAGAAGACATTTGTAGAAAGATTTGAGTAAAAAACTTCCGCTTTAAAAAACATATAAACATTTTGAAGATAAAAAAAATAAATAGCCAAAGACATCTAAAATGACATGTTCCCTGATTTGAATGGGTCAACCCAACAACAGACTAGTCCCTGGCACATCACATGCTCCATTCATTCTCTTGTGAGACAGAAGGAAGCCAACAACAACCTACAAGCACATAACATCACTGGTACAGTATGTGTGTTGTGCACACAATGACCAATTTGGCAATTGGTCATTATCAGTGGGGCTTTTTTCCCCAATTTTTTTTTCAAAGAAATCTACAAGCTCGCAACGCGATGTATTTGCTATTCGGCACACAACAAAGCATATGGGGCTAATGTGGTTAACGTTTGGATTCCATCACATTCAATGGCACTTGGCTGACTGTTGATTCTTCTGTTTCCAGCTAAGGCTGGAAAAAAGAATATATATCAAAAGAAAGAGCAGGGTATTGGCAATGAGAATGAATGAATGAGTGCGTGCGTGCGTGCGTGCGTGCGTGCGTGCGTGCGTGCGTGCGTGCGTGCGTGCGTGCGTGCGTGCGTGCGTGCGTGCGTGCGTGCGTGCGTGCGTGCGTGCGTGCGTGCGTGCGTGCGTGCGCATACATGGGGTGTCCCAGTTCTTCATGTGTTTCTCTCACTGCAGAGGAGAGATGGAAACAGCTGCAGGGGGAAGCGGAGGAAGAGAGGATGAAAGGCTTAACTAACAGAACCCCCTCTCCCCTTCTCTCTCTCTCTCTCTCTGCCCGTTTTCTCTATCTTCTTGTCTCTAGGTCTCTCCTCTCGGCTAAAACAAAGCAGCCTCACTTTCTCTCTCCCTGCTTCTATGCTACCTCTCTCTTTCGACAGCCTCCCCTCTCAATTCCCATGCTCCTTAATTTGATTCCACCCTGCTCGCTCGCTCTCTCTCTCTCTCTCTCTCTCTCTCTCTCTCTCTCTCTCTGCCATCTCGTCTTGCAGGCTGTGTGTAAGATGTAGAGTGGGTGGGGAATCACCCCCACCAGCCTTTCCTCAACAGTCGTGTGCCCTTAACCACTTAAACCGTATATACTCATTAACCCTTTAACCCAAGGGTCTGTGCTTTGATCTCCCTCCTTTTTTCCATCTACACCAAATCTCTTCACGAAAAATAGCCGATCTGCAAGTTCACAACGCATTGCAATGCGGTGTAGATCTGCTATCTTTGCAGAATGTTTGTCTATTATGTGCCCAGAATATTGATGCAATAGGGTTCATGTGGTTAACGGTTGAAAAATACAGCTGGCCGGGTACAGATACCATGCTACTTTCCCTTTTCTACCTCCTCTCCTCTCCTCTCCTCTCCTCTCCTCTCCTCTCCTCTCCTCTCCTCTCCTCTCCTCTCCTCTCCTCTCCTGTCTAATGGAACCATGTTTCATAATTCATGATGTTCTCTGCTCAGCCGGGTCTTTCCTTTTGCTAGACTGCTGCTCCTTGCTGAACGGCAGGCTGAGGGTGAACAGTAATAAGTAATAACTTAAGATAAGATAAGGGAAATTCTGGAGTCCTACAGCAGTAGTTTTCAGGCCTTTTCATATCAAGGTCCATTATTTATTCGGCATTTGAGCCACGGACCACCGTTTGATGAAATTTAGCCTCTCAGACCCAAGACTTAAAATGTTTTGTCGAGGAGAGATATAACGTTGATCATGCAACGTTTCCACACCAGTTTCGCGCGTCTTTTAATTATTCTGAATTAGTCCGAATTTTGCGTATATTCGCATATTCGCCGGTGTGTACCTGGAACACACCTGGAACCCCCTCAAGGAGGACCACTGGTGGTCCCCGGACCACTATTTGAGAACCAGTTGTCCTACAGTGACACAGGAGAGTTACAGGAACCGTGTGACCACATTGTAGGCCTAATGATAAGAAAGAAATCATATTGCGGACATCTTCGCTGACTGTTGTGGTTGCGATATTGAGATATGGACTGTTATATAACAGTTTCCCAGCATGTCCATTGCAGCTTTCACAAATGCATTGAGGTTGGAGGAGGGGGGGGGGGGGGGGCATGAGCCAGTTTTTAGTCTGATAGGCTCAGTCTGACTAACGTGAACATTTTGTGGGCCAAGCATCTTACACAACAACAGAATTCCTGTTTACGCAGCTTTGTGACGCACCGGTTCCCTCTGTGGAGGATAGTGCAGTCACTTGCCATTTGGAAATAGCTTGCTCAATATTGATTTCAATTGTATTTCCTTTAATTGTTCACACCTACGGTTGTACGGATGGGTGAGGAGGACGCTATTCAGATGCTATGAGGCGCACAGACTATAGCTTGAGATGCTAAAAGGTTTGTACTGTACTACTGTATGTTTTTGCCTTCCTTCCTGTGCAGGGCAGCACCGTAATGCTATAATATAGTAGCGGTGAAGGAGAGAATGTGGAGAGGTTCAAAAAGATGAAAGGGTGAACAGTAGCCTACAGAAGAGGTACTAGAGGTGTCACAAGTCACATTGCAAGTCTATTAGCCTCAAGGCTCAGGTATTATAAGTCGCATTTATCTGTATCTAAAATGAGTAAAGGTCATAATACTCCACTAAAAGGTCAAAAGTAGTGGACAGCATGAACAAGCAATGCTGAAAGAACAAGAGAAAAAGGAAACGAAAAGAGGAATTCAAAAGAGGACGACTGAGGGGAGAGACGAATGTGAGACATTGTCACTGAGACAGTGTCGCTCATCAAAAATAGTCAATCTATTGTTTAGATTTATTTATTTTATTTTTGGCGAGGGACACTGTCATACAACAAAATACAAATCAGGCTTAAGTCTTAAGAGACAGATGAGAAAAGGAGACAGATGCAGACAAAAACTGAGAAATGTCGTTTTAACAGATAAATATATGAATAATACGTAATTTTAAGTGAGGTTGAGAGACTCTGGGACCCGTCTAAACAGAAAAAGAGACAAAAGTAAGGAACAGCGACATGAAAGAGACACATGTATGGGGGTCTAATATATGGATGGAGGAATATCGGTGCCACCATTATCTTCACACAGACAATGAAGATGATAGGGGAGGGAGGGAGAGAGAGAGACGGGGGAGGGGTACATTTGAATAAAAGGGGTAAAAGAGGTGGAGGGGGGTATTGAACGGAGAAAAGGACGAGGGGGGGGGGGGGGCAGGAGGGGGGACTGGAGGGGGTTATTGCTTGAAAAATGGGTCTTAAATAAGTGTCAGGGGATTATCATGGTGGGATGGCTGGCCACAGGGGAGTTCTGTGTGTGTGTGTGTGTGTGTGTGTGAGTGAATGTGCGTGTGCGTGTGCGTGTGTGTGTGTGTGTGTGTGTACACGATTCCCCCAGCAGCAGAAGCGTGGCAGAACAATACATCCCTCTGCCAACTTGACAGAGAAGAGAGAGAGAGAGAGAGAGAGAGAGAGAGAGAGAGAGAGAGAGAGAGAGAGAGAGAGAGAGAGAGAGAGAGAGAGGCAGGGGAAAGAGATAGATGGGTTGGGGGAGGAGGAATGGAGATGAGATGAGAGCAGATGAAAAAGACAGAATTGACTCCTGCCCAAAAATAAATCTGATATCAGTCTCCTCTTCTCTTCCCCTCTCCTCCTCTCCTCCCCTGACTTACTCTCCTCTCCCCTCCTTTCCTCTCTTCTTCTCCCCTCTCCCTTCCTCTCCTCTCCCCTCTCCCTTCCTCTCCTCTCCCCCTCTCCTCTCCACCCATCTCCTCTCCTCTCTAAAGAGCTTGCTCTATGAGACACATGCCCAGGTCTCCTTGCTACATTCTAGAGTACATTCTCTGTTACATGTCATCCACTGATGACATCAGGGATCTCCATATATGGGCATAAAAGGGACATGGACTGACAGATACAGAGATCTCCATATATGGGCACAAAAGGGACACAGACCGATTGGTACAACGGGTCTCTGACAAAGCGCCCGACACTATGACTCAAACATATCGGTCGGATCGGCGATGCGACGTAGGAACTCTAGATGTGAGGGCAAAGTAGTGCCTGCACCTCTAGTTATTGGATCAATTGAAAAAGTAACCTGAATAATCGCTAAGAATATAATCAATAGTTCCAGCCCACCTAGAGACCCCGGCTTACATTGTGAATCCATGGAGAGACACAGTTCGCCACATTTCTGTCTTTGGAGTGGATTTCTATAATGCTTCCCTTCCTTGAAGACGGCTACGTTAGGCTAGCTGCATTGATTCTGTCCCGCTGCCAATCTCCAGCCATGCTGGGGGCGCCGCTACTCATTTCCACTACCTTGGAACCGTGGCCTGCATACCAAGGCCTTCTAACACAAATATCAATAGCAGTATTGTGGTTGGTATTGATATCTGATGCCGGCTTTGTACTGCGTGATACCCGTTTAATCACGTTAACCCTGTTCAAACAATTTCTAAAGTTTTCAAACTGTTCTATTATGGGTACTCTTACAAAGCCCCCCCCGACACTGTGACTCCGACATATCGGTCAGATCAGCGGTGCGATGTAGGTGAGGGCTGCATAGCGACCCGAACTCTAGATGTGAGGGCCAAACCTCTAGTTTTCAGAAATAGCAAAATAGCAATCTACAAGCTCACATTTGCTATTTATGCTATTTGTCATACACAACAAAGTATGCAGTATAGGGCGTAAGTGTTTAAAATATCTAATTCCACCCAAACCAAAACAATTTATATTTATGTATCGGCTTATTTCCCTATTATCACATTTATGTTTCACAAAACATATACAGTATAAAGACTATGGGCCCTATCTTGGGCGCCACCTTACTCCTTATCCCTAAACTTCTTTGCTATTTTGAAAAAAAAAATTAAATTGTTCAAATAGCCAATCTACAAGCTCAAAACGTGTCGATGTAGATCGGCTAGTTGAACTATTTTAAAATGTTTTTAAAAATAGTAAAAAATGGCTAATACATACATATATATATATATATATATATATATATATATATATATATATATATATGTCACAGTACGTTTGGAGAACCAGTACGATTGAAGACAGAGCGCTCGTTTTTAGGCACGGGGCTTCGGGGCGATGCGGGGCTTTTCGAGACAGGGTTTATTAGCGAGGCTCGCGAGGAGTCCTTCTCCTCCTCCGTGTGTGTGTGTGTGTGTGTGTGTGTGTGTGTGTGTGTGTGTGTGTGTCAGGGAGAAACTAAAACAAAAGCCAGCAGAACACAATAAAAGTATCTTAACAGTCCACCTGATTCGAATGCTATCTGCATTGAATGGGGAAATAGGCGAGTTTATTAGACCTTTGAATGGGCGAAATAGGCGACCTACTTACCTACCCACGTTTTATCAGACCATTCATTGGGTGTTATCAAGACATACTAACCTACCAACTGACATGACTTAATAGTTCAGTTTAGGTTTCGCTTTTGGTTTTGGACCCTGACGGAGGCGCGCAGTCACAGGCGAGCTGTCACCCCGTGAAGGACCACAGAGGGAGCTAAGGCGACCGAGTTGCCGTCCTGAACGGTGTGACGTTCGCCTGTGCCTACTCAGCGCCGTTTGAGTTATGTACCGATAGGCACAGAATCGTAAATATTGTTGTGCGGACTGCTCCGCCTCCAAGTAGGTCAGTAGCTCCTGAATGAATGGTCTGATAAATCGCGGGTAGGTAGTAGCCTATTTCGCCCATTGAAAGGTCTAATAAACTCGCCTATTTCCCCATTCAATGCATTGATAGCACTCGAAGCCGGTCACACACGCGCGCACGTGTGTGTGTGGTCGCGGCAATATATGCTTGTGCACAAGCCTGGCTTGTGGCTCCCTCTAGTGTTGCTTCTACAGAATTGCTGGGTGGGTGGTAAAAACGAGCGGAGCCTTCTTCAATCGTACTGGTTCTCCAATCATACTGTAACATATATATATATATATATATATATATTTTTTTTTTTGGACTGAAATATATTGAATAATTTCTCCAATGCAATTTCTCCCTTATTCAACTTGTGGCCAATGAGACAGCCAGTCAGTTACGCGATCTTAAGTATCAGTAGCACAGTGCTGACTGCAGAGCAGTACAACGTAAAACAACTAATACATACTGACATGCCATACAGCCTAACAGCAGAGCCCTGACCTCATGGCTTAATGGTATTGCTTTGCTTGGTGCCTGCAGCTAATAGCTCTCGATGGGAACTAGCTCCCGGAAATTGACTTCACTAAACATGGCTTTACACGTTATGGTTATGTGGTGCTCACGCAGCCGCACGTGAAGGTACAGTGTTTGAAGCTGAACCGGATCACATTACATTACAAAACATCTTCAATGTGTGTGACAGAAATGAATTACGGACCCCCCAAAAATGGATGAAACGATTGTTACAGTTAAAAAGAAGACCAGTGGAAAAACACTGTTTGGAGCCCAGGCACAACTAGTGAGGAGGAGGAGGTCATTGTTTACGCTATCTGTCTTTCATCTCCATTTCCACAGTCAAAGAATGGAGGCTGTTGCTGCCAGGGAAGATAGGTAACGTGAGGTAAGGAGAGGAGGTTGAATAGGCGAGAAGAGGAGAAGAGAGAGGAGAGAAGAGAAGAGAAGAGAAGAGAAGAGAAGAGAAGAGAAGAGAGAGAGAAGAGAAGAGAAGAGAGAAGAGAAGAGAAGAGAAGAGAAGAGAAGAGAAGAGAAGAGAAGAGAAGAGAAGAGGAGAGGAGAGGAGAGGAGAGGGATCTGTGAGCTGGCAGTGCCAGGACTTGGCCCATCATGGCACGACACGGTTATTGATTTACCCTGAGTGGTTCCAGGTCAGATGATATCCTCTAGACGGCACTACCCTACAAACGTCGGGAAGCTACTGATGTCACTAAACACGCACGGTCGCACGCACACACACACACACACAATATTCAACATGTTGCCAGCGCCTGTTGCGGTGTAAGGCTGTATATGTCCAACATTACGTGGTGAAGGTCAAAGCTCTATTTTTTACCGTGTCACAGCCCACACCGTGGTGCATCCTGCCAGCAAACAGTTCACAAGGTTAATCCCTATAGTGCACAGCATACACACACTACTGTCACTTTCGCTGATGCTTTTAACCCTTTCAATCCGGTAACGCATCTCGGTCAATTTAGATTTATTTGGCACATAGCACCGATGGCCACACTATGAGCTTGTACATCTGCTATTTTTTAAAATGTGTGAAAAGTGTGCTTCTGGGGGGTCCCTGGGGCAAAATATTTTAAAAATGTTCGCTTTAAAAAAAACATATTAAAAGTTTTGCACAAATGTTCAAGTTTTTTTCAAAAATAGCAGATCTACAAGCTCATAGCGCGGCGGAGTGCCGCGCTATGAGCTTGTAGATCTGCTAGTTTTGAATAGCCAAATCTTGGCACCGGTGTCATATATAACCCCAATCCTTTTAAGTTTTCACTCCACTCCGATCCTGAGATCCTCTCTGACCTACAGTAGCTGTCTAAGGATAGGATTGTTCCAAAACACATCTCCAAAACTACCAGCTGGATTGCCATGGAATTTGTTGCGCACCTGACGATGGCCCCTACTGATTTGGCCCTACTGATTTGGTGACATCATGGCTTTTCCTCTGGCGCCAGCTTGGGCTGCAACTATCGATTATCTTCTTAGCGATTATTCTATTGATTAATTTTTCAATCAATTGAATAATAAGTAGTGCGTTTCTGTATAATTCTTAAAAAATATATGTATCAATGAATCAACGCGAAAATCTTCGAATTGATTCTCAAACCTTTTCGTGTCAAGGACCCTCCAAAATGTATTTGGCTGTGGACCCCCATTTCAGAAGCAAAGATTTCAGTAAATGTTAAATTCACAAGCTCATTGCGTGGCATGAAGTGACGTGCTATGAGCTTGTATATCTGAATAAAATATGGATAAAGTTGGTTAAAATGATTGTGACTCTATATTAACTACTTTTGCTGGGGGACCCCCTGGTATCCCCTCCCCCCAAGGACCCCTGTTTGATTACCAATGCTCTAGGGGGCTGCTAGCGTGTTTCTTGTTTTGTTTTTAATACACAGTCTTGTTTGCATTTCCTAGACACCGATGGCAAAATGTGTCAGCCAAATGAGCGTTCTCTATCCCTGCAAGTGGTGACAAGGGGGTTGGAGTGTGTCCACGACTGTAATAGTTTAGATGAGAAAACAATCATGTGACAGCCTGTGTGACACTGCTGGGAGTGTTCCTTTGTATCCGTTGTGGCTCTTTGCTTCAGGACTGTGTGACCTTGCTGCTGATGAGGTCACTGCTATTAAGACTCTGTGGCAGGTGACTAACCTAACCCCAGGCTAATGTAGGCTAAAAGTCTACCCAACACACACAACACACACACACACACACACACTGACTCACTCACTCACTCACTCACTCACTCACTCACTCACTCACTCAGGCCATTTCTCTCTCTCAAAAATGCACACACTCAAGTCCAATAATGATTTTGCGCAAGCAATTGTGCCAAAAAACGCCCGCACTCAGGGTGCAATCCATTTCAAAGTAGAGTTGTGTTTTGCTGAATGCAGCTGTCGTTGCAGTGAGAGGTATTGATTAGACATCAATAAGGACCTATGGATTTATCATGTCAATGACATGTGTTCATGTGTGTGTGTGTGCGTGTGTGTGTGTGTGTGTGTGTGCGTGTGGGTGGGGGGGGGGGTGAGTGAAAGTAGGGTCTCAACAGTGCCCTTGGTCAATGACACCCACACCCACACACATGTATAGATACATGGACAGGTACCTGTAAAGGGTTAATGACTCAATTGCACATGTGCTGTTGACTAATGTGAATCCATACCTCTACTGTCAGGGGGGCGGAAACAAATTCGGGGAAGCCAAATGCATCATATCAATCACATGATAGAAATGATTGTAGGAGAGTAAAGAAGTATATTCATGTGAGACATATCATGATAGGAGAGAGACGGAGAAAGAGAGGGAAAGAGAGGTGACAGAGAGAATGTGAAAGGGGAGATATCACAAGTGAAAGAGAACCAATGAAGAAAGAGAGAGAGAGAAAACCTACAGCAGCTAGAGTAAAGAATGATAGAGAGAGAGAGAGAGAGAGAGAGAGAGAGAGAGAGGGGGAGAAGGATTGTAAGAGAAGAGAACAGAGAAGAGAGGAAATAGCAGCAGGAACATTTTTGGGTGTTTTAGATGAAAACTGCATTCGATTGCATTACATAAACTGCCAGCTCAATGCAGCTGGCTTTGTGCGGCCTGCTGTGTCAGCCGATAGTAAAGACATCACTCATGGATCCACTATGCTGTCTGTGAGACAAGACTGTCTCCACACGCACGCACACGCACGCACGCACGCACGCACGCACGCACGCACGCACGCACGCACGCACGCACGCACGCACGCACGCACGCACGCACGCACGCACGCACGCACGCACGCAGAACACACGCAACACACACAGAAACACCAGGGGTTTGATGAAGTTACTTTCAAAGCAAAAACCAAACCAAACCTAACCTAAATATTCATATTCTCAGTTATCTGCCCTTTTTTCCCTTCCTCCCTCTCTTACTCTCTGTCTCCATCTCTCTCTCTCTTCATCCACCCATCTCGCTCCCTCCATCCATCTTTCCCCCCATCCTTTCCACCCTGGTTTCTCTCTCCCTCCATCATCCAAGCCACCCGTCCCGTTTGCTGCCTCTCAATTCCCCGTGGAACCCCTCCCTCCCTCCTTCCCTCCAAGTGTGTGTGC
The DNA here is from genome assembly GCF_963280865.1 of Gymnoscopelus braueri. NCBI lineage: Eukaryota > Metazoa > Chordata > Actinopteri > Myctophiformes > Myctophidae > Gymnoscopelus > Gymnoscopelus braueri. Next base: position 28,745,412 of record NC_137617.1, on the reverse strand, counting down.
GTGTGTGTGTGTGTGTGTGGGTGAAGAGGCTGCATCAGGACAAAAGAAAATCTCCCAGAGTCAGCTTAATAGCAATTCACATCTCCGCATATTTCTCTCTTTTTCTCCCTCATTCCTCTCCCTTTCATCCTCCACTGTCTCCAATCCTGTCAAATCCTCCGCTCTCCCCGTTTATTCTCACCTCAAATCTCTCTCTCGCTGCCTCCTACCCCCTATATGCCATGTTAATGTTCTCCTCCGCTCAGTCTGCTCTACCTTTCTCTTCAGCTCACGGGATACTTTCCTCGCCGCCCTCTTCTTCTTCAGCTTCTCGTCCTCGACGTTGGTCAGGTTCTCGTCTGCCTTTTTCTTCAGTACTCCGGCCGCGTGCGCCATGGTGCCCGCCGCTCCAATTAATCCTCACAGGTGGGAAATCGAGTGAGAGAGACGGAAGAAGGGAAAGAGTGCAGAGCAATGTCTCCACTCAATCTTCTCTCCTCAGAGCCTTATTTTCTCTTCTCTCCGCTCCACTTCTTGTGTCTTTCCTTTTTGTTTTTTGTTCGAGAAGGGAGTCCAGCAGGTATGTGAGGAAAGCGAGTCTGTTCACCCTCTTCTCCTCTATCCAAACACCTTTCTTTCTCTAGTGTGTGTCCATGTGCTGCAGATACTGTACGTGGGTCTTGCTCAGGGCAGGGCTGAGTTGAGTGAGTGATGGAGAGATGATACAGGTGGAGAGGGTAGCATTCTCCCACCTCTCGCCCCTCTTAAGATCTGCCGTCCCTCCTTAGTGCAAAACAAAAGTGCAAAAATAAGC
>NC_137617.1:28739619-28742119 GCF_963280865.1 Gymnoscopelus braueri | reverse complement strand
CCTGCCCACAAGATGACAACGAGAGGAGAGTAGAGGAGAGGACTCCCCGATTGCTAGCTGTGCTGCAGGCTAATGAAAGGCCAACTCCACTCATAGCGCCACTATTAGTCTCCTGTGAGAGACAGATTGCACATAATGGTGTATTAGATTAATCCCTCATTATCTCTCTCAGGGACATGAGGAGCTTAGGAATTTAGAGGTAGAAGCCCTGTCCTACGAACAGTATAGTAGTTACACTACTGTATGTGATTTCTGGGAATGAAACGGATCAGAAACCTAGACCGTAAAGGAGAGATGAATAGTGGATGGACGAGAAGGAGGAGGGGAAGATTCATCTCTGATGACGGAGCGGAGCCTAATGAAGCCTGATTTATACTTGGGTGCGTGCCAGTGTCGTGCTCAGTAAATAGCAGATCTGCAAGCTCACAACGCGTCACATTCGTGACGTGTTGTGAGCTTGTGCATCTGCTATTTACGACGTGCAACACCAGCATGCAACTTAGTATAAATCAGCCTTAAGATGTCAAGCTGTAGATGTGGGCCCTAGCCATAAGGATGTCTGACTCTTATCTCTTCAGTGACTTACTTCATCGCTTTATTTTCCCTTTCTTTTCCTCTCTTTCCATTAAACACCCTGCCCCTCCACCCCCCCCCCCCCCGACCCCACACACACACACTCCTCCTCTGCAGGGCTGTTAGTATCACTGTGCCAATACTTACGGTAGCACCTGCTTTTGCCCGCAGCAATGCATACTGCTCACTGCACACAACCACGGGACTGCAAGCAGAGAATTAACTCTCACTGGCGAAGGGATGAGTTATTGGACCCCACAGGCTAGGAATACTCACACACAGGGTGTCCTGCATTATGGTACGTTCTGTACACAAGCACAACGCAAGCATCATAACTATGTATATGAGTGAAGTCTGGACTATGCACTTAAATTATAGGCCTACGTATTTTTTCAGTGTGAACTGGAATATGTTTTATAAACTGGAATATGTTGTTGATCTGTATTCTTTGTGTGAATTTGTTTTCTTGGTTAAATCTTCCTTAAGACGTACAGCAGTTTTCATTCATTTTATTTGACTAGTTTCAACAGGAATCAGCATTAGCATTTCAAATTCAATTTCACATGCTGTCTTTATTCACTTACAGTACCAGCCAGGAAGAACTGAATTACCTTGCAATCCTACTTTTGAAACTATGAACAACTTTATGCTTAAATCAACTATTCAAAAGAAAAAAGAGAACAAGTTGAATCCAGGTCATTTCTTTTCTACAGGTGTTCTTGATATTGTTGCCAAAAAGAACAAATGCCAGCTATAATGATAAATATGTCCCCTTTAGTTGTTGCATTCGCCAAGTACATTTTGCACATACCTGGAATTTGTCCTGTACATTTACCCAGCCTAACTATGAGCAGTGGCTGCCATTCAAGACCAGCCGAAATGAGAAGAATATTTGTCACACTTTTAGAGTATGTCCGTCGTTATAATGGGGACATAGTTAACAATATATACCAAATCTTAATTACTTAGTGTCAAACTAAAATGTAATGCATGATTACATCAGCAGGAGCAGGTACTAACCAATTTCAGCCAATAATATGATGACAGTCAGTCAGTCTTTCAAACAGAGCTATAATTGATTACTCTTTGCTAGATACTAGAGGGTGGTGCTACTGATGGCGGATGCAGCTTTACATTACAAACAGACACACTAAACAGAACAAACCCTGCTTGGGGTTGTAGTAAGTTAAACAAACTTGATTCCATCCATCCACCTTCAACCGCTCATCCAGAGTCAGGGTCACAGGAGCAACAGTTCCAGCAGAGAGTTCCACACTTTCATTTCACAGGCCACATTAGCCACTTTATCCCGGGGGGATCCCAAGGCGTTCCAAGGCCAGGCCAGCGTGGATATATAATCCCCCCATCTGGTCCTTGGTCTGCCCGTGGCCTCCTCCCATTAGATCGTGCACAGAGGACCTCCCATGGTCAGCTGAATGTATTCAGGCAGGGAATGACCCACCCCACCACCCCCCATTGCTGTGATTGGCCGAGAAGCACCCAGCCCTATTTCACTAGGAAATATGTCAAATATGGTCACAAAAACCCATATCAGTTGGTGTTTAATACAGCACCTGGGGAGCAGTTAGTGCCTTGCTCAGGGACGTTTTGAGCTGGGGGTCGAACAGTAATCTTTCGATTCCCAGACTGACTCTCTACATGCTCACCTATGGCCGCACGCATGCAAATGCATGCACAATACCTGTTAGTTTAGTGAAAGACTTACAAAAACATAGTTTATAATAAAAATGTACTATAAATTAATTGTTACTGTTATCGCAGGGTAATTACGTTTATTGTGTCAGGATACAACTCTCATACCTAAATATCTGTGTCTAATTTGTCCAAAAACACCAGGGCCACCACAAGGACACTGCATTTGGGCCAATAATAATGATTTGCAATAACAGTTATACAACCTCTTGGC
>NC_137617.1:28714619-28737119 GCF_963280865.1 Gymnoscopelus braueri | reverse complement strand
CATGGGTGTTGGGGACGGTAGTGGTTGGTGCCATTATGTTCATCTACTATGAACTACGGACCCCAGTGGACCTCATGTTCGGGCCACCACCTGAGCTAACTAAGGGGGATTCCGGCTGGCACCTTATCGGCCACTCCACACTGGACAACCACACTAGACAACCCTCACACCGGAACACCCGAGCCACCATGTTCTGGGAAGTGAATGAGGCATCTGCCTTAATCACCTCTGGGAGTTGGTCTTGGGTGTGTGGGTTAACTGGGGATAGTTAAACCTCTCAGGTGGGGGCTCTGTAGAATACTGGGTGTGCCCATGTGTGTGACAGACTCTGGTGTTCATGGTAACTGCAGTTCAGAATATTGACTTTTTCAGATGCAGAGCCTGTTCTTTTTTTTCCCCTATTACTGCTTTCTCTAAATTGTGTGCACTGCAGAACTAAAGTCATCGCACAGCTAGCGACTGTAATGAAGCCAGTGGCTTGTACCAGTTTGCATGGAACCATATCAATCTATTTCATGTAGTTGTACTGCTGCATTTGGTCCAGGCTAAATCAATTTCCATTGCATCTACAATGTACTGTAACTTTACTGCACCTATTTGTTCTCTTTCTGCATAATATGACACATTGTTTTAAGCTCTAAAACATATACTCAAGTTATGTTTTCTTATCTTTTGAAAACAATCTCTGTCTGCGAGTCTATAGTAGAATCAGAATCAATTGTTGCACAAGCTCCATAGTTTTTGTTGTTTTCAGAAAGAAGAGAAGAAAAGAAGAAAAGAGAACAATCTAACAGTACATTTAAAAAAAAGATATCTACAATACACATAGCATAAACCAGCAGGTACATGAGGTTAGACATAAGGTGCAAGGTGGTGACACTTCGGTAGGTACATGAGATTAGACATAGAGTAGAGAGTATCAACAAATTGTCAGGTTCACATAGAATGGTAGTATAGTATAATATACTGTATATAGTATAATAGTAGTATACAGTAATTAATTTAGTTTGGAAAGTGTGCAGTGGCAATGAATGACTGGGGGTTGGGGATAAAGCAGGAGAAGATTCTATTAAAATAATATAGCGTGGAGTAGCACATAAAAAAGTGAACTAGTTCATTGTTTGGGACTATTAAGGAGGACTGTGAACAGTAACTTCTTTTGAGTAAAGTATATTGTCCCCTGACAATGCAGTGACATGTAGACCATTCAGCACAAGCTGCTATGTGTATGAGGTCACAAAACAGAAAGCCTAAATATGTAAACATTAAAGTAAAAAAAGGAGTTGATAATTTGGGTCATAGCTGGAAAAAGTACTGTAGGGATGAGTTTGTATTACATTTTTGTTAGACTGTTGTTAAACATTGTTCCTGTGAAGCAATTTTGTTGTTATCGGTTAAATATTTATAAAGATCGCCATTTCCTTTTGGCAAAATAAGGCATAGGTCATCACCACACTAGGACATGAACACAAGCAGCAAGTCTGTGTGGCTTACTGGCTTTACCGCTGAACCTGTCCTGTCATTGTGGTTTGCACGGCTTCGCTTCGTTAACTTACTGTCGATATCTAAAGATTTGACAGGGAGACCTCACCGTTATTGAACTCGGTCTTGTTTCTATTATGTCTCAAGACAGAACAAAATAATTTAGCAAATTTCACGTAGTAACCGATTACGTTACACACATTGCCCATCGACAGTTGGAAAGTTGAGAGGGAGACAGACAGTATAGGAGAGACATACAGTTGGAATGCTGAGAGGGAGACAGACAGACAGTATAGGAGAGACAGACAGTTGGAATGCTGAGAGGGAGACAGACAGCATAGGAGAGACAGATAGGGCACTATCGGCTAATTGTTGTGATTCAGAATTGTCCACCCCCCCCCCCCCCCTATCTTTTGTGGTAATTGTGTGTAAGCTGGTGCTGTTGAATGTTGTCTCTGTGTATCATAACATCTTGAGGTCTCGAGCCACCTTTTAGTCCTTATCTAAAGGCAACACCAGCTCACCAGATGATTGTTGAGGTCTTATCGCACACAGCAGGGCACACACACACACACACACACACACACACACACACACACACACACACACACACACACAGTCACACACACACACACACACACACACACACACACACACACACACACACACACACACACACACACACACACACACACACACACACACACACACACACACACACACACACACACAGGATGCAAAGCACATACGTTATGCAGAGAGAGACAGGTAGTGAAAAGGACGTATGCATGTGTATCGTATGCACATGCACGCACAAATAAACAACATGAAACAGCCCTCTATGTGTTACACTATAAGAGGTCATGTCTAAAGAGAAGTGAACGCTCCCCATTACATAATGTTGCATCTGTCTGTCTGTCTGTCTGTCTCTGTCTCTGTACAGTATCAGTCTTTCTGTCCACCAATCGACCCCTGGCTACCACTGTGAAAGTATAGTAAAACAGTACACAAATGTGTTCCCTGCACATAACAATGAATGTCTGCAGTCACATTCGGAGGCCAAGCCATAAAGCAGGTCTTCTTGTCAGATGGTAACTGCAGACCAAAGCCTCATCGACCAGGCTGTCTTCAGGCACACAGGATATGTAATAAAGGCAGATTAGATCATAGTGGAAGGGGAGAGGGAGGGCGTGGTCGGTTGAGATGCTCCATAAAGAGATAAGTGTCCATTAACAAGCTGACTGACTTCATGTGGGTAGAACGCTGCAGCCATCATACAATTATGAGACTGAAAAATTAATGTACACTTCAATGTACACTTCAATTTAACATTCTATTTGGGACTGAGGGTCATATCATTTTCAACATGTCCCTTTAAGGTTTTTTAGGACCTCTCAAAGTCAATATCAAAGCCTTAATTTGACTATTGACACCAAATGACAAAGTGTGAGGTTAAGTGTGTCCTGCTTGCTTCTGTCCTCCTCCTCCCATGATCTCACATGTGCAGTAAACCACTGCCCCAGCAGAACAGAAGGCCTTCTGTGGTCTTTTAAATTCAACCACTTTGCATCCCTCCTATAAGCAATGAGTTTTAACTGAAATGGGGATGCAAAACAGCATGTGTCAAATAAGCCTGAGCATAACCTCTCCCATCGCCGGACATTGGGACTTGGGCTCTGAGATTCAGTCACATAAGTCATTGGTTCTCAAAGTGGGGTCCTGGTTCCAGGGGGCCAGCAAAAGTCATATCGCATCACAATCATTTTAACCACTTTATCCATTTATATGTTGGCTGTTAACAGCTTATTAACAGCACAACATTACCAGAGCTCATTTCTACTGGCCACTCCACACCCATGACGATATGAGGTCAAGTTTACAATCGTAGTCATATATTTTATAAGTTTAACAATATGTGCAGTTATCCTTTGAATACTTCCATGCTAACAACGTAACCATATGAAATTGATCCAATTTTCTCATCATCCCAGGAAACAGTAACATACTCTCTCGCCATGCCTTTCGGCCTGGCGGAGACAATAAACCAAAGACGTCATTGTACTCTTTTCATTATTCCTCGGCTAGAAAGCCAAAACAAGGGAGAGTGATGGGAGAGTGCCCACTGCCATGGAATAACATGTCAAGAATTCCATCACGCAAACTCTCTCCAGTTGGCTAGAATCCTCTGTCTAATTGGCCAGATGCCTCGATAGGCTAGGCACCAATCAGCGCCGAGCTTTGCTGCTGCACCTGACGGCTGTCAGTCTCTATGGAGACTGACAAAGGAGTTTGCAGGACCACGAACGACAATGCAAAGTGACAGAAGAATACCATATATAGGGAAATGCCTGACTGCCATAACACGAATGACACAAAAAGCTGTCCATAAATCCATTCTACAAAAGAAGTATTTCAGAGTTGAGGATACATTTGACTGGCAACTTACCAAAGCTGCAACATAAGTGGGAGCGGCAGAGAGCTAATAGCAGTCTGAGGAGACGAGGTATGGAGAGACGCATACAGGTATGGAGAGACGCATACAGGTATGGATAAATGTGAGGTGGACAACACAGTCAGTAGGAAAGTGTGTTACGGCCAGTTGACTTACCTAGGAGAGAGAGAGAGAGAGAGAGAGCAAAATCATGAGTTTAGGTACAGTGAAGAAGGGCTTTTATACTGCAAATGTACTGGAAAACCAGTTCAATTGACTTTAGTCGATTGTCAAACAGAAACAATAATGTAAAAGCAGCATAACACCAACAAATAACTCTCCCTTCACCTGTATTTGTAATATTCGTCCACCTGTAACATACTGTATGCCGGTCTGTAATGTTGGTTCGTCTTTCTATCTATCTATCAATCCGGCTACCTGTCTTTCTGTCTACTTATCCATCAGTGCAACCGTCTCTCTGTCCATCTATCTATTTATTTGTCTGTCTGTCTGTCTGTCTGTCTCTCTGAGGTCAACCCTGGCCTCCTGCTGGCACCCTGCCAGCTGTCTCCTAGGCAACCGGACACATGAGCCACAAATAGAACTCCGAGCAGGGGTATTCCTGCGCCGTGCGCTCCGCAGCCGCCACATCATGCACCTTCACTCCTCATATCCCTCCACTGTGATGGATAGACCCTGGCTGCATGACAGAAGGAGAAGTAGCGACCCTCCCAAGCTTAGTTTGGAAACACCCTTGAAAGTATGCCTCAATCAACAGCTTTGGATTTTTCACACAATAATGTAACAATAATGTTTAGGGGTTAGGGCCTGCAACTGGAAAGTAAACTTTCCATCTCAACTCACACTAACAATAATATTTAATAAACTTTATTTATACTCGTCTATGCATAGAATGTGACTTTGATTGCTTTACAGTACAAAAAACACTTATAACCAATAAAGACTGGTATTCTGACATTCACGTGTACTAGTACTATGTAGGAGTAGGTCTCCTTGACATCAAAGAAACACATGAGAAGACACTGGGGCATGAATGTGGCCGAGACACAAACTGCTTGGCCGTCACACAGTCTCTGGCAGGAACACCAAGCACCTTTCTTATGTTAGGTTTAACTACATGAGTCCTAGCATCCCTATTCTGAGCATGGTATAATAGGTGAAAATTATGCAAAAATGCAGTGAAAACAGCTGATCTACAAGATCACAACGTATTGCAACAGGATGCCTTGTGAGCTTGTAAATTTGCTATTTTTGGCAAAGAGATTTGCTGTAGAGGGAAAAAAGGAGGGGACAAAGGATATACCTCATTGGTCATATTTACATTCACTTAAAGAAGGAAGGGCTGTCTTGGTCTACTGCAGGTTAAAAAGTTGTTGAGTTTTTAACCTGAAGAAGACCAAGACGGTCGAAACGTCATTGCTGCTGGTTGATAAATAAAGTTTGAAGCATTCAAAGTGAATTCAATTATTTCACTGCCCTTGCAGTTTGGCTCAGCACCGGAATTGGAGGATGTACGCTACAATTGTTCTCATACTCACATTTAAAATGTTTTACATTACAGTATGTCATTTTCGGGAGAAAAGGGTTCCCCATTCCCCACCCCCTAATTATGATGTAAGAGCAATATGGCCACTATGTTAAATTATGTTAATTTTCTATCAATTACACACCCCATGAAGCCTTGAATTCATGGAGATTTCCCCTAAAGTTGGGTAACACAAAACTTTAATTCTGCTTATGAGGGCGGATTCTGCCAATTTTTAATGGGAACGGAGAGTTTTTTTACGGAAACCCGCAGATGGCAACAAACCGCTCCGTTCCCATTGAAAAGCATTGGTAGACTCCGCCCGCATTGGTAGAATTATAGTTCGGTGTGACCGCACCCTAAGCCAATAATTTGATGACCGGCGGAAAGATGCTAATGTTTCCGGTATAGGAGACTCGGCAAGTCATCACATTATTGGCTCAGGAATGCGACATGTGAACTACTCCTTTAATATGGTGAATTGCTGTTCCGTCCCAGAATTTTTCTCTTAAAAAAATAAAATAAAATACCTTTTGCTATTTGTTTATTGCTGTATTAGACAGGAGAGAGTAGAGATAGGAAACCAAGGGCAGACAGACAGGAGAGACACGTGAGACAGGACGCCAGTTGGATTCGAACCCGGGTCCTTGAAACTCCCAAGGAGCATGTGGTAAGTGCAATAACTGTCTCACCCACCAGGCACCCCCCCTGTGACACGTGTTAAAACACATTTAGACCTGAGGCCGATTCTACATATCGTCTCTGTCTGGTGGAAACCTCATTATGTCCAAAACTGTTACCTTTCAGGATTCAAATTCAAAAATAGCAAAAGTAGCAGATCTACAAGCTCAAAACGCGTCGCTTCGCGCCGCGTTTCCAGTTATTGTGTGACACTGTGTAGTATGATCAAGTAGGGCGTTCATTTACGAAAAAACACAAAAAGTTAGAAAATGGAGATAAGAGGTTTCTGCCCGAGAGCAACAAAATGCCTTCTAAATCCTAACAGTTTTCTGAAAAGCCCACTGTATGTTACTATCTAAAATGACAGAGGTGCTTTCCAGGTCTAAAAGGGTTAAAGTGTGCACTTATAATGAGCCTGCGGCTCCCAGGACCAAAAAACACACTCACAGTGAATTCATCAACGTTCTTGCTGGGGGTTAGCGGGGAAACTCTACTCCACAAACCCCCAATCAAACTCACACATGTCCTCATCTGACTAACGTCTCACAAGACTTTGTCATGTTCTCGTGTGTGTGTGTGTGTGTGTGTGTGTGTGTGTGTGTGTGTGTGTGTGTGTGTGTGTGTGTGTGTGTGTGTGTGTGTGTGTGTGTGTGTGTGTGTGTGTGTGTGTGTGTGTGTGTGTGTGTGTGTGTGTGTGTGCATGAGCTCCACGATAAGCCCTGTGGAAAGATGACCCTTAGTGACATTAAAAAGGTTAATTAGACCTGACCTTCCAGTTATAGTTACTGAGTAAGCTCGTCCTAACCTGCAGTATGTAGCCTTGCCTTATACACAGAAACGCACATGCTAAAATGCACACTGTTTTTCCACAAGGGCATGGTCAAATTCATCTTTCACAAAACATACACACAGAGACTGATAAGACACAAAGACACAGTATGATGTACACGCACGCACGCACGCACGCACGCACGCACGCACGCACGCACGCACGCACGCACGCACGCACGCACGCACGCACGCACGCACGCACGCACGCACGCACGCACGCACGCACGCACGCACGCACAACCAAAAAGACAGACCCACTTCTGGAACCAGCATCCTGATCTAAATTGTGTTGGTATGTCCAGTAGATACACGTACACTCAAACCACTCCGGTGATGATGACACCTTGGCCCGGCTGTCATGGCAACAAAACAAAAGACCCGGGTGGGGGGGCTGACACAGAGAGAGATGGACGGGCAGAGGGAGGGAGAAAGGGAGAGAGATTCCAGAGTCAACTCATTTATTGCCAAAACAACTTTACAGTTGATTTCTGTGTGCAGTATAACAGCTAATAAGCAGTAAGCATACCTGTGTCCACAAAGACATACTGTTAGAATTATCGTATTTCAATTAATGCAACCATACCAATATGGCCCATGCCCTTTAAGTAACAAATTGCGCTTAAAGAGTTCTACAACGCAAACACAACGCAAATTAATTAATGTAATTATTCATTCTAATTCTGTTTAACGAAGGAAAAACGGACTCTGACTCAAACAGATCTGGGCACTCTGAATCTTTTTGTGAAGCCCACTGAAACCAACCTTGGCGTCATAATGGACAATGATAAACAGATTGTAGCACTTTGATATTTGGTTCAAATATAAAGTAAAACATTACACATAAAATGTATCATTATTATTATTATTAAACACTGTTATAAAATCGGCCTTCTTCTAGCTACAGCTTTTATCTAAGGTCAAGTCCTTTTTATCTTTAAGTAGTTTTGAAAGGATTATGCACTTTTATTATTACTCGCCTTGACTATTTTAATACCCTCTCGGTTGCTATTAGTCAGGTGGCGGTCGCCCTTTCGCTCCTTCAGTTGGTACAAACTGTCTTCTTAACGCCTATGTCCCTTCAAAATCACTGAGATCAGCTGACCAGAAGAGGCTCAAGCACAGGGGAAAGCGAGCCTTCTCATTTTGTTGTAGCCTCCAAATAAAACTTTGGAATGAGTTGCCCGCCCATGTCAGGCTAGTCACGACCTCACTAATTTGTATTCCTTGGCTTTTAACCCGGTTTGAGAGCTGTGCCTAGGTCTGTTTGTAGTTTATTGTGCTCTGTGATGTATTGTGCTTTAATTGCCTGTACAGCACTTTGGTCTACTCTGTTGTTTTTAAAAGTGCTTTATAAATTAAGTTGAATTTGATTTGATTGGATGTCTGTCCTGACTGATATGGTATTGTGTCGTGACTTTGAAGCAACCTGGCATCCCTATTGTCATTATACTGTTAGGCAACACTTGTCAAAAGTAGCTAAAATAGCAGATCTACAAGCTCAAGCTTGTAGGTATAGTACTTGTAGATCTGGACGGGCGCACAAACAGGCAGGTAGCATGGTGCCATCTTCCATTTCAGAAAATCTGAAAAGGAAGAGGAGGGAGAGAGAGGAGGAGCATGGAAGCGACTAAGCGAGGGAATAGACAGGCAGAGATGGAGAAAGAGAGAGAAGGAGAAGGAGCGGAAAGAGGCTGGAGGATAGAAAGGGAGGGAGAAAGGGTCAAGAGAGTAAGAGAGAGGAGAGAGAGGTACATGAAGAGAGAGAGAGAGAGAGAGAGAGAGAGAGAGAGAGAGAGAGAGAGAGAGAGAGAGAGAGAGAGAGAGAGAGAGAGAGAGAGAGAGAGAGAGGGAGGGAGGGAGGGGGAAAGGGGCAGAGAAGTTTGGGACAGAGAAGGAAAGAAGGAAAGAGCTGGAGAGCGGGGGAAAGAGACAGGAGAAAAGGAGGGAATGGGAAGAGAGATAGAGAGAGTCAAGTGAGAGTGAAATGGAGAGATTGCGAGAGAGAAACAAACAAGAAAACAAGGACAGACAAACACATAAAAACAGGATTGTGGGAGCCAGACGGAGCCAAAGAAAGTGCATTCAGGGACAGGACAGAGCATGAGAGAGAGGGAGAGATGGAGGGAGAGAGAATGCAAATGACAAAGAGTGACAAACCGTTATGGAGAGAGACCGAAGCATTGCCTAACAAACGTCACCTCTGTCACGCTCTGCTGTTACCATGGCTACGTGGTCACTCACGTCAGATCAATGAACTAGTCTGAATGTTTCCCATCACCAGTCATTCAAATAGTATGATATTTAATATATAGTTTCAAAGATCTCCATGTTATCACGTTTTACAACATGCAATTTCTTTCTTATCTATCAATGAATTTCAGAAACCTGAGTCTGTGCATGTCTCTGTCTGCCTCTTCCAGGCATAACTCTCACACGGGCAAGCAGTCCCAACTTGCGTCGTTCCTGACATGCATCCTTCCCGAGTACACTCTTTGGACATACGAATATTTGACACATTTCACTGTATGTGCACTTTTTCATGTTGCTGAGTATAATTATATCATAATGGAGAGCCTTACAGAAAACTGTCACTTTACAAAGCCTACAGAGTCAGCCTCCAGTCCTCCTAACTGATTCCAGTTCACACAAATGCCCCATTGCCAGACTGGTCTGACCCAGTACTGAGCCCAGCATACAGTAGTACAACACCCATTGTGGTATTTTCTCTAGCATTCTTATGGGGCTCATTTTAGGTTGATACTGGGACCAAAACTTCCCATTGACTGTGAAGTCAACTCAATATAATAAATAATACACTATTCCTCTATCTAAAGTTGGTCTTTGTTATCAATCAATAAACTGAAGCCTAAAGAGGAGAGGAGAGGAGAGGAGAGGAGAGGAGAGGGATTACGAGAATATCCTCCAATCCAGGCTATTCGGTCAGCAGTGAAAGCAGTGACAGTTTGGAACAGAGATGGGAGGAGCTATAGTCTCTACAAACCTCTGAAATCCCTCTCTAGTGACCATGGATAAACACAAACTGTCGCAAGAAATAGCAAAACCTCCATACCTCTGTCACAAATTTCCCACAGCGTGTCGGAAAGATATCCAGGAATTAAAATAACCATGCTACATGTACACAAATCCAGCTCCAGAGTCTGGAGACACAGAACAAGCTACACAGCTGTGATTAATTCTATCAGATTACTGAGTGGGAGTGGTAGTCAAGCCAGCAGAACAAACAGCAGTTGGGTTGGCAGTATGAAGGGACAGTTTGTCTGTCAGACGTTTTTTCTGACAGGCCATCAGAAGAAATTCCTGACGTCGGATGGATTATTTTGTAGCACGTAGGGACCTTAAGAGAGGAGCTGAGAAAGGCACAGCAGCAAGGAGAAGAGAACAGAGTTAGAGTTGGGAGGAGCAGAGAGGAGGACCAGTATTGTGGCTGCAGCCATTAGACAGTCTACTGTTTGGCTGATGTGCTGTATGTCTTTCTGCATACTGCGGCTACTTCTGCACACTGCTTACTCAGTCACTGTACCATTAGGGTAATTCATAAGCATGAGTGTGAGTGCGAGAGTACTGTATACATGGGTACTGTATGTACCCATAGGTCTCTTCCTTAATACTGCTGCTAAAAGCACTGTTGTACTGTACATGCGCTCTCTCTCTCTCTCTCTCTCTCTCTCTCTCTCTCTCTCTCTCTCTCTCTCTCTCTCTCTCTCTCTCTATATATATATATATATATATATATATATATATATATATATATATATATATATAGAATTACATATATATTCTTTTTTATAATTCTGTTCTTTTCTTCTTACTATTTGTTTAATTTATTTTATTGCTGCTACAATATATATGACAAAATATTTTTACAATTGTATACTTAAACATAAGATGCAACAAAGACACCCGGAACACCTTGAACACCTTATGTGTGCATACTGCACATTACCTTACAGCCTTTTCCATAAACTAGTATTCATTGATTGGTTATTCCGTGTTCCTTTACTGTAGCATTCTGCTGTAATGATGATCAATCCCCTTCAGGCATTAATAAAGGCGTTTTTTTTATTTTATCTCTTACCTTACCTCATCTCATCCTCTACAGAAGCTGGCTGCCAGCATAGTTTGTTAAAGCAATATGACTAATTGTATTCATTCATTCATTGAATTGGCTGGGATGTATCATAGTGCATGTGCTATAAAAATGAGTACTAGCTCAATATGCTTTTTCTCTCTCTCTCTCACACTCTCTCACACACACACACACACACACACACACACACACACACACACACACACACACACACACACACACACACACACACACACACACACACACACACACACACACACACACACACACACACACACACACACACAGTGCAGTGTCTCTTGCCCTCAGGCTCATTTCGACAAAGCGATTTGCAGCTTATTTTGCTGTGGTACATTTTACAAGCTGTACAGTAAGTCCATAGGGCTTCAGCTAACGGCCTACACTGTAATATGACTGCACTAAAACAGCAATAAATCCTGCTGTATACAGTAGCATGACGATGGTGTCAGCATTATGAAAGCTGGGGTTGGGGTTCCTAAGAGACATGGTTAAAGATAAAACAGAAACGGTCATCACTAGATTGAAATTTCAGCAAGAAACTAGCAGAAGAAAGAGAGAGGCTGTTGTTACAACTGTATACATTATTATTGTTGTGTTTAATGCTAATAATTGGATTTAATTTAAACAAACCGTTTTGGCAACTGTTCGGAAGTGTGCCAGTAGACACTTCCCATGTTGTTAGAACTGTATAAATTGTTATAGTTGCATTTGATTACTATAATTGTAGTTAATTTAGTCACAAATTGCCTTGGCAAATGATGGGAAGTGTCTGTGCCAGAGAGACAAATTGATTAAATCAACCAGGTGGAACTCCTGCATTCTCAGGGTTTCGTTTTGAATGGATTGCTCTGACACCACTGTTTAAACCTCAGATCACTACAGCAGACTGCCACTGCAGTCCTGGGCCCCAGTCAAGTGCTGAGCAAGACAAACCACAGCAAAGTAATTAAGTCGAGTCGAAGGCCAATAACTATTACAACTATATCTTCCTTTCTCATCCTTTCTTTAGCCTGATTCATATACTTAGTTGTGGTGTCCCGCACAAAAAGTACTCATAATTCACCTGCTGTCCATTTCACCATTCATTAGAGATGGATAAGAGATAGTGATAAGAGACAGAGGAAGACAGACAGACAGACAGACAGACAGACAGACAGACAGACAGACAGAGTGTGACCCGTACATTAAGCAGAGCAGAGTAGCGCTCCATCCTGTTCCTGTGAAGTTTGTGAACAAGAGCCAAGCTCCGCGTTCTGCTGCCATGACTGCCTCAGCACAAACACAATATGTCGGCACTGAACAGCCCCGCTGCTGGTGTGAAAACAACCCCCCTCTGTGAATAATCATCATCACCCTTATGATTCTGTATGCTTGTGTGGGGAGAATAACCTCTATGATGAATTCACACAGCATACTGCATACATGATACAAGTGCTGCGGTTTGCATGAGGTGATATTAACAGTGATTCTGAGTTAGCGAGCGGGTGAGCGAGAGAGAGGCAGAGAGAGAGAGAGAGTTTTTTTAAAACCTGCAGGTGTCCTCAGCTCCATATCAAAGTCTGCTCTGCTGCTTGCAGAGGTTATCACAAGTTACTTCACTGAGCCTCAATGCATTTGTTAAATAATCATATTAAGGGCATTCGGGTGGCACAGGAGAAGAGTTCCTGCTCCAGGGGAAAAGTCCCTGCCCACCACAAGGGTTTCAAATCCCCCATGGTGCATCCGGCTTGGCGGGGCCTCCAACGAACACAATTGGCCATGTTTGAGTCGCTGAACTAGAAACTCCTACAGGTTGGCCTGCCTGTTCGGCAGGGTGCCTGTTCGGCAGGGTGTCTAACGGCGAAGGATAGTGTGTTTATCTGCATGTGTTGCATTCTCCCAGTGAGGGTTAGGGTGTCTCCCTGTCAGGTGAAAAGAAGTGGCCTGGCGGAGTCATGTGTATCTGAAGAGACACGTGCTCGTCTACACCCTTAATGAACCAAAAACGGCAGTGACAGGGGACTACAGTATAAGGTGGAATTGGGAATTGGCAGGACTAAGTTAAGGAGAAAAAGTGGGGGGGAAAAAGATATTATGCTGCACTTGCTAAAAGTTAAAAAGCACACGATTCAGCAAGCAAAGTGTAATCTTTTCAACACACAAGGTTGAGTGTTTGTGTTAAGCTCTCAACCTCTGAAGTATGACTCATTCAGCATGAGTCTCTGAGGATGGATCTCTTGCTATTGCTCAGAAATGAAAGCCAGTTGGGGGCGCTGATGGCCACGTTGGGGACGCGTGCCGTGTGGCCTTTGATGCCTGGCGGCGGGCGAGTCCTAGGTTCGATTCCCGAACACAGCGGTGGATTTGCTGGGTGTCACTCCCCGGCTTTCTCCCTGTTTCCTGTCTCTCTCCACTGTCCTGTCAGTGAAGTTTGAGAAGCCCCAAGTCTAGTCAGTGAATTATGACTGTGTTCAACTGATAGTGTTGGAAAAAGTGCTGATATTGAGTCCTTGAGCATCTTACCAATCCCCTGCATGCAACCAATATATGGCATAGGGTGTGTCTATTGACGTTTCATAGCTTCCTAGGGAGTCCAAAGCTAGCAGATTTTTAGCATGTCGAGCTTCTTATCATGCCACTGTAATAAAGAATAAAGTTTATTTCGAGACGGTGCTTGGGTTACAGTCTGCGGCCAACACTTTCCTGCGTGCAGTTTAAGGGCTGCAACGTGGCACCCATACTACAACCTGGCCAAACTACGTCTTCGACCAGACACTCTGTAGTACCCAGGCTGCTATCGGGTTTCCCTGGCGACGGCAATCTCCAAGGGGTACGGGCGGAACGTACGTGACGGTGCCAAGCTTCCGGAATGCTGTGCACTGGGCATTCCGACTGTGAGTTCAGCACGGGATAGAGTAACATGACTGATTTTACAGAACTCTTAGCCCTAGAAGTAAACCTCATCTCTTGATGAAATACCCTCATGATGCCACTAGAATGGAAGACATTTTTGATCATGCATTGTTGTGCAGTAATCTGTAAGAAGATGTATGGAATTAGACCGATTCCACTTCATTTACATACTTGTTACACTATTGCTACACGTGTTTTCTTGGAAGATTCTGTCGTGCTAATTTAGGACATAGGGTAGCGGTTGCAGGCTTGTGCAATAGCTGCCATTGGTATTTGCTGAACAAGCTATCACACACCAGCAACGGTGAAATGGTTTGCAGGTTCATGTCTGGAGGCGATAGTGAAGCTCACCTCAATGAGTTTGTCCAAGGACACCAAGAGGTCTTAAAGCGATATTTTCCCAATGTTCAATACACTGTAGGGCTTGATAAAGTCGAGATTAAATGCAAACACCATCTGTTATTTAAAGAGGCATGGAATCTTGGTGAGTCCATTTCTGTATGAATTGGATACATAAAAATTGCTTGATTAAGCTTGATTATTTTGCTTCTTTGTATCGTAGTGGACAAATGTGGATGGAATACTGTCCGGAACGTTTTTGCTTAAACCAAATTAACTGTGGGTGATGCTCTTAGAGGCCATTAACTTGGTAGTTAATGAGAGGGAGACGGTTCATAATTCATGCTTGGGGAAAGGGAAGACCTCCCCTTGCATCCACTGTCAAAACCCCAAGTCAATAAACGAACGTCTCCATTTTACCTGCCTGGGAAAGCTATCAGTGTCTCGGCCGGGGAAAACGTGAAATACAGTCGGGTGAATGACATGCTGTAGTAAAGATGACTCGTGTAGTACAGCAGTAGTCAGAACTCTGTCATAATGTGCTGATATGTCATCACTATTCTTCAGCAACACCACAGTGGCTACTGAAATGACTGGTTGCCAGTGCATGTCACACACACTGCCATAGCTGAAAAGCAAAACTTTTAAAACAAACTTCACTGTTGTGGTTATTAAATTATGACCATAGCAAGACCATATGGCTGATTACAATAACTGTATGGCAAGAAAAGACAATTTGGGACCACTCATTGTACGACTGTCTTATCTTATAGGATTGCTAGACCAGTAGATGTACTGTACTGATTGACTCTCATCTGCGTAAACATACTGATACTTGTGACGCCATGGTCATAGTAACTGCTTTATCAGGACACTGTAGCCTATGTCCAATGACACAAGATGCATCTGTTGTTTTTTCAAGGATTTATTTTGGCCTTTGAGAACTTTAATCCATGTATGATGACTCATATGTCCTGGTCACATAATGTGACCAGCACTATATTCTCTATGTAACTTAAACTTAAAAATAAACTTCAGAAATTCAGTCATGAGATACTGCCTTAGTGTCATCTTGTTCTCTGAACTCACTGCTTGCTTACAGATGAATAGTTCAAATTTCACTCACTACCCATAATAGAGGATCACTCTCACGGACACATCGGAGGGGTCTTATGAATTCGCTTCATTAACAGCGAATAGCAAAAAACAGCTGATCTACAAGCTGAAGTTGTGAGCTTGTAGATCTGCTATCCATCTATTATGTATTAGGACATACTTTATAATGTGTTAGGAAATATAATCAATGGAGTCAAAGTGAAGGAAAAAGGGGCAGATCTGGAGTCAGTTGAAACCGTGAAAAAGGGGAGGAGTGAAGAGGGCAAATATGTTTGGTACAGTATACTGTATGTGTCAGCAAACCCACGCACACACCGCCCCTGCTACACACATCTAGTTTAGCTTGTTGAGGTCCTCTGTCGCTGTCCTTAGTGTGTGCATATAGATGGTACATGCACACTATGGTACAGTTTGCACAGCTATTTGGATGCACCACCACCACCTACAGTATACTGTACACACACACACACACACACACACACACACACACACACACACACACACACACACACACACACACACACACACACACACACACACACACACACACACACACACACACACACACACACAGTGTCTAGTGGCGGCTAGGAGTGAGACAGGCTGTATGGATTTCGTCAGACTGGTCAGTTGAGCTCAGGTCACACAGCCAAATACTCCCACTGTGTGTGTGTGTGTGTGTGTGTGTGTGTGTGTGTGTGTGTGTGTGTGTGTGTGTGTGTGTGTGTGTGTGTGTGTGTGTGTGTGTGTGTGTGTGTGTGTGTGTGTGCGCGTGCGTACGTGCGTGCGTGCGTGCGTGCGTGCGTGCGTGCGTGCACATTTGGTTCTATTTGTACTAAGTTACAATTGCGTAATTCCTCAAGGACCCCTGGACCCCAGTTTGAGAACCAGTGGGTTAAACATGCAGTGATGACAAACGGTTGTGATATGTCTGAGAAGACACGTTATAGACACAGTGTTCCTGCCACGTATCTACAAGCATCAGCTGTCCAACGCACCACAGATTGTTTTGACCGGTCGCCGTGCCAAAAGTCCACTCATTCACTTCACACCTGTCTCCTCTGTACCGCGTGACTCCTACCGGGCTGTTCCACTCGGACAATAGTGATCATCCAGATAAACATCAAAACATGTTTGAGGGGTTAGTTAGGGTTTGAATGGGTTAAGGCGTATACGTACTGTATACATGGGCTCTAATGCAGCCTGTCAGCGAGTCACAGGTTCGATTCCCTTTGCCGCGTGTCACTTCGTGACTCTCTCTACCTGTTTCCTGTCACTCTCCACTGTACTATCCAAGTAAAGGCAGAAATGCACAAAAATATCTTATAATAAAAAAAATCGGGACGGCCCCGAACGTCCTGTCAGCAAATCGGGAGGCTTAAGATTGGATCATGGAATCGCTCATCAGTCTTGCCTGATAATCGCTCCCGATCTAAACTGTAGTAGAGAACGCCCCCCGATTGTCAGGAGGGGCGTTCTCTACCGCAAATACCGCTTATTTTGTAGTGTGCGCATATCTTTACTGTCCAATAACAGTTGCAAGGTTTGACCGTCACATCCTTTTTTGGAATGGGTAGGTAGGGGGGAATCTGATTACTGACCAAGAAGTCACATGTAAACTGGGGTTTTAGATTAATCACATTAAGTGATTTTCTGCCCTTCAACTTAACCCTTAACCATAATCCTTCGTGCAATTAAACATGGTTTATGTGGTTGTGAAAATCAGTTTTTGTGTTTTGGTAAAAAAAAGACAATGGTATTAAAAAGTGAATAACAAGCCTTTACACACAGACGGACTGAACTCTGTATGAACCACATCACTGAATCATCTCTCACTCAACACATTGTTCTGTACTGGGCCTTTTGTGAGCGAAGTCCGCCTGCCGTTCTATCGATTCAATCATCATATAATCATTGACAATGTATTTATAAACATAAAATATGCTACATACGCCCTGTAGGACTGTGAGCCATTCAGTCATCCTACAGTATGTAATCAACATTATGCATACTGGTGTCCATTACAACCAAAGCTTCCTCACCAATTTATCCATTTACTATATCTTTGTCCACACATTATACTGTATGTAGACAGATACTGTAGATAGATAGATAGATAGATAGATAGATATACAGACAGACAGACAGACAGACAGACAGACAGACAGACAGACAGACAGACAGACAGACAGACAGGAGCGAGTGTGAGGGAGCGAGCTCAAGAAAGCATACAATCTTTCCCCTCTCTCTCTCTCTCTCTCTCTCTCTCTCTCTCTCTCCCTCTCTCTCTCTCCCTCTCCCTCTCTCCCCCAGCGGGCCTTTGGTTGCCATGACTACACCCATTAACACCTGCCAAGCTACAGGTCCCTCATGTATCTCTTTCCCTCTCTTGGTTTATTCCTCTCTCGCTCTATCTCTCGGCTCCGCTCTTTCTCTCTCTCCCTCTCTGACATTTTGTAGGCCGCCCTGAAATCCACAACAGACTCGGTAAGTGCACTTAGAGAAGAAGAGAGAGAGCCTGGGGTCCGGGGACCCCCAGGCCAGGGGTCCTTGGGGGGGTTCCAGGGGGGTCCCCAGCAAAATGTGTTAATAGAGCATTAGAATCATTTTAACCACTTTATCCATAATTTATACGTTGGTTATTAAAAAATAGGAGATATTTTTGAAGAAAAAAATCTTGAAAATCTTGGAACATTTTGAATAATTTAGATAAAATTTTTTAACACAAATCTTCTGTTCTGGGCGTCCCTGGCACAAAAACATTTTCAAATGGGGGTCCACAGCCAACTACATATAAATTTGGGGGTCCTTGACATGAGAACCACTACAATATGTAACTTCTATGGACCCACACAAGGTTTATTGCATTTTATAAGTACTATATGTGTTCAGTCACACTTTAAAAAACAGGGGAGCAAATAAATCACCTTATCACATACTAGCAATTTGTGGCCCTAGGTGAGAGGAGTGATCAAATTAGCGAGATGGTAATAACTTGGGGTGCAACCGTTAATCGAACTAATCTATCTAATAGATTTTTGTTTCTAACAGAGGTTTTCAAAACATGTCAGTATTCTTGCGCTTCACGGGGGTATGACAAACTATAAAATAGAGCTTAAATGGTTAATCAGACGATTATAAAAAAGAATCTATTAGAATTGACCTAAAACGATATCTATCGTCCTGGAGGACTTCATGTGTCATCTGGCCCGTTCTCCAGTCCAACCTCTCTCTCTCTCTCTCTCTCTCTCTATCTCTCTCTCTCTCTGGAGTAATCAGACTAACACAGTTTTTTGTCAAATCACTTCCTCATTCATTCATCCTGCCAGTAATCGTCTCTTCTTCCTCGTCTTCTCCTTTCCCCTACTTCTCTCATCGTCTCTCGGCACAGAATGGGAGCGACTGACTGCCCGGTCAGGTCTCATCAGCCGATGTACCAATACGTCCTGTCCTCTTCTCTCTCCTCTCTCTCTCTCTAACTCTCTCCAGCTCTGTCTCGGCCATCTCCTCCACCTTCCATTCATTCTTATAGATTAGTTCCTCGTCTCTGTCTCGCTTCCATTGTTGTGCCTCTTCTCTCTTTTACATTTTAATTTTCTCCCCCCCCATACACACATTTTCTCCTCTCTCCTCCCTTTCAAAGCTTTTGTCTCCCCCCCACCTCTCCTCTCCCCCCTCCTTTTCTCTCTCTCTCGGTTCGTAATTCATCATCAAATAATAAGTACGGTAGTACAGTATTCAATAACATTGGACCAAGGTTCTCTGTTACTAACACACATTCTGCAGTGCCTCCTCAGTCTTAACCCATTAAAACCAGGGAAGCATCTGTGTCATTTTAGATTTTACCGTTGGCTATTCAAAAATAGCAGATATACAAGCTCACAGCGGTTTTTTTTATCTTGAAAGTGTGAGAACTACTGATTTAGAGGGCATTTGTAGAATCCGCGGCCTCAGGTCTTAATGGGTTAAGTGGCGAGCCGTGTCTGTAGTCTAGTGTCTGAATGATTACTGTACAGTATGTTCTGCGCTGTAATGCAGTGCACATTTGAGTCCTGTGTCATGTCTATAATGCCAGTGCCTATATAGCCTGTAGTCGTGCATTAAACCACTTAAAGTAAGCCCTTGTTTCAAAAGGTTTACATTTGTTTTCAAATGACAAAATATTGTCAAAAACAATTCACATATTTAACTAAATTAGCTGATCTTCAGGCTCTAATGACAAGCCCAAAATAGGGACGCCAGGGTTAAAGTCACCGGTTAATTAAGTGTTGTGAAACGCTCTTTTGTTGGGTTCATGACAGCACCAGATGGACTGAGGCTAATGTCCTTGTATGAGCCACACACTTGGCATTAACACATGAACCCTAGTGTCCCTACTCTGGGCATGTCATGTAATTGGCGAACATTCGGAGAAAACACTGTAACGGCCAATCTACAAGCTCAAAATGCATTGTTGTGTCGTATCATCGTGACACGTTGTGTGAGCCTGTAGATCGATCGGGTATTTTTTGTTGAAGAAATTTGTGGCTCTATTTTCGCTGGTGCCTATTACCCATTATCGCTAAACTTCTTTGCAATTTTTTTTACTATTTTTAGAAACATTTTCAAATAGTTCAACTAGCTAATCTACATCGACACATTGTGAGCTTGTAGATTGGCTACTTGAATTTGAACTATTTGAAAATGTTTTTATAGTAATAGTAAAAAATGGCAAAGAAGTTTAGGGATAATGGGTGAGGCACTGGCGAAAATAGGGCCCTTGGTGTAGAAGGGCAAAAAGGAGGCGCAGAGTACAGATCCCAGTGGGACCCCGGGCAACTGGAGCGTACGGTTCAAGTGATTTTGTATACTGAAGATCAAAGACGTGACGATACACTACTCATCACCCTGCAAGCCCTCTCCCCTTCCAAATGACAGCATTCATGTGAAAGGATGAATTACAGCATGTGTGTTCCCTCGCCGCTCCTCCGGGAGAGATGATAGCACCTGTTACACACGCCAGGACGAGATAGAGAAGACCCTGCGTATGTGTGTGTGTGCGTGTCTGTGCGTGTGTGCGTGTGTGTGCGTGTGTGTGTGTGTGTGTGTGTGTGTTAGTGTGTGTGTGTGTGTGTGTGTGTGTGTGTGTGTGTGTGTGTGTGTGTGTGTGTGTGTGTGTGTGTGTGTGTGTGTGTGTGTGTGTGTGTGTGTGTGTGCTTGCGTGCACGTGTGTGTGTATTTACAGGAACAATTAGAGTAAGAAGTGAAGTGTGAGAAGAGCTGACCTCACATAAGGCAGCCCTATAGAACGGAGCTGCTTAGCCAGCAGTATCATTCACAGCCGTAAGACACACACAGACACACGCACGCGCGCACACACTGTTCTTTCTCAGACTATAGCTCGATTTACGCATTTTGAGCTCGTAGATCCGCTATGTTCAGCGCACAACACCGCCGTACCACAAAGTGTAAATCAGACTTTAAGCATGACTTTGGACGCCCTAACGGAATACTCATCTTAACAGTAAAACTCTTCTCCTAAAGAAAAGGGGGCCTTTTCTGTGTCAAATCTAGCGTTGTGGTCTTTAATATTTTTCTCTGGGTTCCTTCTTTTGAGGACTTTTTGTCCCTCAGCCTACACGTCACACGCACGCACGCACACACACACAAACACACACACACACACACACACCCCTCACTCCACCCACTCACCTAGCGTGGACATATACAGTACGTTTAAATCACAGCGATTTTAGCTAAGCGCAGGAAAAGCCTATCTTAATCAATGTGAAGGAGGAAGACAGTGTGTTCTCTGTTTAACATCTCAACCTATTAAGCAAATTGGTGGAAACGTGCCTTGTCGATGCAACATGCTGCCATGGATTCACCACAGCCCTTCTTCTGAAGAGTCATGTCTCACGTCTCTGACGTCTAGGCATTTTTGTAAAGGGCAAAATATGTCAAATTGTAAAAAATACTACAGATCTAAAAGCTCGCCATTTAATTCCTCACACCATGAGCGCATTGTGAGCTTATGGATCAGCTATTTTAGCTAATCATAATGCGAGTGTATGCTTAAGTGGTCTTGTCCCTCCCTTCATCACCTCCTTCACGTATCTTCTTGCTGTTACCAACATCTCCTCCTCTCCCTTCTCCCCCCCACCACCCCTCCAACTTTCCATCATCTTCTACTTCTTTTCTCCCCCCCCCCTTTCTCTCCCTTTTGTCCGCTCTCCTTTCTCACCCCCCTCTCCCATTTCCTGTTGTTTCCTCTCCTCTATCCTGCACTTTTACTTGCCCCCCCTTCTCGTTCTTTTTTTTGTAAGACTGCTCTAGGTGCTGAGCAGTCTTATAGTTTACGGTGTCACACACCGAAAAAGACCAAAGATTCTTCTTACGTTGTAAGTTTGGCTTTACAGTATCCGGCGGAGTTAACAACAGGTGCCTATAGAGTAGGAGCCGCTATCCCAGCCATCTACAGTACAGTATGAAGTAACAGCTCTGTGGAGCACGCACATTGTCCACAAGAAAGCCATTTGTGTAAGACATACAGTCCAAGGCAAATCCTTGTGAAGTCCAATTCAAGATTTTCTGGCAGTGAAACGGAAATATCATGCGCGATCCTCATCGGTGCATGAGAAAACCCTTTAGAATGACAGTAAGAAGAATGCCACAGCCCCAAAGGTTTTCCCTTTGTTTGAATATCTCTAGTGAACATCCACACAAAGAACAATGGAATAATAGTAAAGAAAATTAATGAACTACCCCACATAAACGCACAGTCATCAAATTACTGGCAAAAACAAAAAGATTAGATAACACCACAAAACCCCAAAAGTCACACACATGAGAACGAAGCCACAGCAAATACAGTCCAGAGTCTAGGAGGGAATCATGACTATAAAAGAAACCGTTCTCCATAAAGAAATATCTCATAAAAGGAAGAAAGTTGTGATCTCTACCATGAGTAAAAAATAAACCCTTGTTCAATTTACACAGATACAAATAGAAACACACGCAGCTCCAGGTCACCTGAAACAAATCCTGTTTTACAGTAGAAATCACCCAAGAGAA
>NC_137617.1:28704619-28712119 GCF_963280865.1 Gymnoscopelus braueri | reverse complement strand
GAAGCCCACTTTTGAGAACCACTGCTGTATACCATCATTCTGTACACTTTGGCCCCCACTATCCCGTCTCACACATCACTTGGATGTCTAAAAGCAAAAGGTGAAAATGCCTCAACTATCTTAAAAATATAATTGACACAAAATCACCAAGGGCTGTACTGTCAGTGTGCATGTGTGGAGAGACTGAACAGCCACATCTCTGCACTACCTTTACACTAAGCTTGACCTACTCTAGACTGACATCTGCTGGCCACAGCCTGTTAGAGCCAAACCAAAATAGAGACATTCTAAATCCACTATTTGTAAAATGTACATGAGTGCCTGCTATGCCTTCCGTCCCTTCACCAACACAGGTAACCCAATCCTTTTAAATTTGGCGACATCTATTCTTCTCTTTCAGTCAGGCATTGGCCATGGCCTGCTGGACAGCAAAATGTGTTAATTGAACTCTTAAGAGTGTTCAAATGGACCCATACAGGTCTCAGAGTTAAATGAATACTCGTGTGTAAAGCAGGTCCACAGAGCCCCGTCTCCTAATAGGCCGTATAGTAGTGATGCACGGGTCAGGTTTTTTCATAACCCGTTCGCCACGGAGCCCAACCCGCCCGCAAAACAATATATAAATCAACGACCTGATCCGTCCCACAACCAGCAAAAACAAAAAGTAGCCTATTGAGCGGCTTTTCAACACACTAGCAACGTCAAGTCTGTCCACTGCGTCCATTCAATCGCTTTCGAGAGAGGGAGAGAGAGAGAGGTAGGGAGTAGGGAGAGAGAGAGAGGGAGAGAGAGAGGGAGAGGGGTAGGGAGAGAGAGAGAGAGAAGTGGGTGGCCTACTACTACAACATTAGGGACATTCAAATAAATAAAGTTGACATGCAGCAGGGATATCATTAGAGGCAGCTGTGCATAATTGATCAAATAAGCAACACATTGAACACAAGCTCATGAATCCAGGAGGAGAGAGAGGGGAGAGCAAGAGATAGGGAGAGAGAGAGACAAAACAGGAGAGAGAGAGAAGGTACCAGAATGCTTTTTCTTTTCTTTATTTTTGTCGTGTGTTGTTGACCCGCTCCGCCCGCCCCGCGATAATTGCGTCTGAAATCTTGACTGCGCATCACTACCGTATAGTGCTCGTGGTCACAATAAATCCACAATATTAGCGATCTTCAGGGAATGGCCGGGCCCGAGAGGACCCAGATAATCACATCAGAGGTGAAATAAAGTGCATCGATTAGTGATGATGAGAGTGAGACATGACAGACAGAAAGAGCTTTCTAATAAGATAAGAAGAGAGCAAATGGATGGGCGAGATCAGACAGGCCAGTCTGTGGGTTTATCATGTTTAGATTTCTATGTGACACTCCTCATTGCAGTGACATGAACACAGACTGACTGATGGCAAAGGTACAATATACATTACTGCTGAGTGACGTTTGCTGTTGCTTCCTGTCAGCGAGGATGTGAACCTTGACCCCCAAAACAGTTGATGGTTGACAGTGTGCGTGTGCTCGCGCACGTGTGTGTGTCTGTGTGTGTGGACTGGTGTCAAATACTGTAGTGAAAAGCCTGCACTTCCAAACTGTACCTGTGCGTGTTTGACCGAATAGACTAACGCTTAAAACATGAAAATGTCTTCTCATGTGAAAAATCGTTCCTTTTACTTGCAGATCCCACCTATATCTGAACAAACTAATACAGGCCAACATTATACATACATACATATAATCAGGACAGTATCTCTCTCTTACTTAAACCCTACGTCACTGAGCAGGTTCCACCAGCGTCTATACTTAGTCCCCACCTTTTTCCCTCTACGCCAAATCTCCTTGCAGAAAATAGCCTATCCAGTATCCACAAGCTCACACCACGTCGCTTTGCGACGCAATGTGAGCTTGCGGATCAGCTACTTTCGGTGAGTGTTCGCCTGCTATGACATGCAGAGAACAGGGACGGTGGGGTTCCAGTGGTTAACTGTAAAACTCAAATACCAAAGATTCAGATGGCATGTTTCCACATCCTCGTTCAGTAAACCATCCATCTGCGATGAACAATAGGCTTCAGTCTTCCTGATAGAGCAATGAGATAAGGTGCTGCATACACGGTTCTCTACCATTTTCTTTACAACTCAGTCTAATAGAAGACTAAATTCCCACAGGAAAATGCTCGCTCCAAATTGGCCCTTTTGGGACAAACTACTTTTGGGTAAGAGAAGGGGGGGAAAAATCTGTCTATGTTCCGACTGGCAGCCCAAAATCTAATTTTTGACATATCCAGATTGGAATCACAAGCTAATTGGATTTGCCTGGAGTCTGAACTTCTCCCAGATATTACCCAGCGTCTACCACATTACATAGGACATCCAGCTGGGTGATGCTGCATTTGTAGCCCTGAGGAAATAAAAACATCCTTGAGCTTGAACACGTTCAGACATAGTCCCCTATAGTGATGATGTCACTAAGTAGTTCTGCAAAATGAATGTCAATTTCATGAGCTTACGGAAAAAAGAACTTTGCCCTATGTGTTTGGGGTCAGGGTTGCAAGCTAAAACACTGTGTTTTCAGGCTCGTTTGCATACTAGTGTTTTCATAAGTCTTTTTTCAAGCTAAGCAACCTTTTGGGGGGGGACCAAACCGCATGCCAGAGAACCACAAAGGGTTACAGAGAACCTGGGCTTGTGTCGGCTTGTCTAAGTAGGAATTACTGACATCAAACACGCCAATATCACCTTAGTGAAAGACAAACTGATAGAGGAGCAGGGCCGCTACATCAGGAGATAAACTGTACATGAGTGGCATAGTGGCCTTGGTGTATAACGCAGAGGTAGTATTATCTTGAGCTGCTCCGTGAAAAACAGGCAGATGTCACAGAAAGCACAAAATACACAAAGTAACTCAACAAAAGTAGTCTTGTTAAGTACACCCTCCTTTTTTCCCCTATACACCAAATCTCTGTTGTTTGCCTATTTTCAATGAATGTTTGCCTAATATGTCGCATACCCAGAATACGGATCAACATAGAATAAACAAAAGCATACATAAGTGCCAATCTACAAGCTTGCAACGCCTCGCAATGCGAGGCGTTGTGAGCTTGAAGATCGGCTATTTTCTTGAAGATCGGCTATTTTCTTGAAGATCGGCTATTTTCACTTTCTTATATTATTTGACAATTTGGCCAATGTTAAGTAATAAAAAGGTCTTAAAAATCCTGAAATTGTCACTTCACTGTCATCTGGGGACCCCCCCCCAAAAAAAAATCATGTAGGGTCCACCCTGGGGGTCCCGACCGACAGGTTGAGAACCACTGGGCTACATGATACTATATGGATGAACTGGCAGCATGACATGTTTCCATCTAACTGGTGAGCTCATTTCCGGCAGGGCTGTTTGTGAGATTATGTAACTGTCTCTCAGGACAGAAGATGACATGTCAACAGTACAGACCTCAGTGAGGCTCAACACACACACATGCTCAACAAACGCACAACACATTATAAGAACTGCACTACCATTACCATTACCCCACTGTTACGATCCAACAATATAGATGTGCTTGCTGGTTGGATTTATTTATTTTTTATGAACCTGTGCTGTTATTCCGTGTGGGGTACTGACATCACCACAACTATACAAATACAATATTGTCACAGTCGGGTGGAAACCTTGTAGGCCTATATGTCCAAAACTGTTATTTCTCAGGAAATGGAAAACATAACCTGTGTTTCAATGGATCCAATGTAGTTATTATATTAGTCACAACAAGCTCTTGTTAAATACTTTTATTAAGTTCAATATTTATACATAAATATATTCTTCTTTTTATATATACTAACTAGACCAGGGGTCTTCAACGTTTTCAGGCCAAGGACCCCCTAGCTGAGAGAGAGATGAAGCAGGGACCCCCTCCTCTATATTGTATGAAAATTTGTTTCAGATTAAACTTTTTTTGTTCACTTTATGAACTTTTTTCCCTCTATGGCTCTTTGCCAAAAATAGCAGATCTACAAGCTCACAAGCTCACAAGCTCACAACGCCTCGCACTATGAGGCGTTGTGAGCTTGTAGATCTGCTATTTTTGGCTCAAGTTCTCCTCAGAAAAGGGATATTAGAGTTCAAGTGGTTAAGGTAAAAAAATAATAATCATAACACAAAGATTTGGCGGACCCCCTGTAGTAACTCTGAGGACCCCCTAGGGGTCCCGGACCCCCTGTTGAAGACCCTGGCCTGAACTAGACCATACCCGTCGGGGGATATGAGCACCCACCCGCTTGTTTCACGGATGTGGCAGCACCGGTGCTTGTTTCACGCACATGATTTGGCTACCCGGGAGCCAGCGAACACAAAAATGCTAATAAACAGCTGACATTTGGGGAAAGCGAAAAACGGGCTTTGGTGTTCCATGCACATGGTAATGGTCAATGGCCGTGTGCAAATGCAGAGCAATTGCTCCAGCCACTGAGGAGAACCGGGCAGAAGAGATTTTGGGCACAGACAGACAGACGCACACACAGACGCACAGAGCTTTGTAGAATTATAGGATTTATATATATATACATATATATACATATATATATATACATATATATATATATATATACATATATATATATATATATATATATATATATATATATATATATATATATATATACACACAAATATAATACCCCCCCACGCACCCACCCGTGTGTGTGTGTGTGTGTGTGTGTGTGTGTGTGTGTGTGTGTGTGTGTGTGTGTGTGTGTGTGTGTGTGTGTGTGTGTGTGTGTGTGTGTGTGTGTGTGCGTGCGCGTGTGTGTGTGTGTGTGTGTGTGTGTGCATGCATGAATGAATGCGCGTGCATGCGTATGTATGTGATGTGATAATAACATTGCACAGTGAGAGAGTAGCTGTAAGTGTGTGTAGTGACATGATATAAACTAATGAGCTACTGGCAGTGTTCCAGCCCCGGCGAGAAAACATGAACTTGCCTTAAAGTTGCCTCAAACGACCACAAAAGCACTTTGGACTAAAAACTATCATAGAGAAACGCTCCCTGGATCTGCCAAAAAAAAAAGTGAGATCTATCCCAAAATCTCCGGTTTGCCCACACTACGCCAATTCCACTGAAAGTAACTTGATTTTTCAGGTCACTGATAGTTTACAAAGGAACAAATGGAGACGTGCTTGGACTGGCTGCTCTCTCCCACCACCGTCTCTCTTGGGAAATCTGTCTCTTGGCCTTGAAGTCGGTGTACTGTGTGTACCATGATCCAAGCCAACCCAACCAACACACAGTGAAATCCTGAGTGTTCATTTAACTACTCAGCGTGGGCAAATGGAACCAAATGGACCCGTAAGGGTAAATTTCGGTTCCAGTTGCATAGAGTTGCGAAGAGTTAAATGATCACTCAGGACTTTTACTGTGTACAATCAGAAACGGAGCACGTCAGCCAGGTGAGCTGTGCCAAGCCAAACCACATTTCTCCATTCCTTTGCTCCTCTCCCTTCTAGAGCATGTCTCTCATCTTGTTTGATCGTAATGTACCTTCCTACACAGTAAAACCCTGAGTTGACACTTGACCACCAGACACCAGAGTAAAATTAACAATTTTTGCTGTGTCCTCCTGTCCTCTATTCACCCCTGTTGTCCATTCCCATGTTCTTCTTTTCTTCTGTCCTCTAATGCCCCTCCACCCCACCCCTTCTCCACATGCATTACCTACTCTAGTCCTGGCACGATGCTTTTGATCGTCCCACAGATAAGAGCTTTAACAGGAAAGGGTGCTTCCAGTGCCAACAAAGGCAGAACATTCTGATCAAGACAAGACCAGTAAAAGAAAACGGTTGTTAACCTGTGTCACTGTCACGGTGAGCATTTACCAACTATTGTTACTGTACATTGATTGCACCTACAGTAGGTACTAGCAAATTCTCATATGTTCATTTCTTGCATTAACACTCAGTTACTTGGTGCAACCCGATAGCCAAGGGGTAAGGAAGGTCACATACCACTTGGCCGTAAAATGTCCTGATAAGCGAGACTCCTATGCCTATGTCAATTCCCGGCTGGCTGGACCATTTTGATATATACGTAATTTATAACTATCATTATCAAATAAAGGCTTAAAAATAACTTGGTTATTTGATGCCAAAGCAAATACCATGTATGAATCCCACACTTGGCAAGTACTTCTGATTCTGATGAGCTTACCTTTACTAGTACTAGATCAGTGCCCATTGGGCACCGGCCTATTCGGGAACGATGCAAATTGGGAATGATGCAAGTTTGGATTGCTTGGCCCACCCGGTTATGCAATACCTGTTGTACCCTTTGTCAGAGTGCCCGTTGTACCCGTCTGTCTGTGTCTGTATATGTATATGGAATTACGTGTCAAGCATGCCCAAATATGGAGTCCAGGCCAGTATATGATGTCAGTACTACAGTATGACGATATTGATGACATCAAGGTACACCTTATATGGGGATTTGAGGATTATCGATATTTTTTGGAGATTCGCTGATCTGACCGACTTCCCACTTCCCTCAGGTCCTCGGAAATACGCACGCCAGGTTTGAAGTCGATCGGTTGGGTGGTTCTCGGCTCGAGATACACTGGTGACACAATCACTCGTGAGTTTACTCTACAATCTACATTTATAGATATACATTGTGAGCACAATGATAAGGTCTTATCATCAAAAAGTGACATCAACATTTTATGTATTTTGTAAACAGAGGAACTAATTGTGTTGTGCCACTGCACTGCATCCAATGCAACACAAATGAACAGCAATATCTTTGGACTGAATATTCACGATGAGTAGCCAAGAGGAAGTGAGCCTGAAGTCTGGACATCATATTTGGTTGCCAAGGTAGAACCACGGGTGAGTCCCCATGGCAACAACGCGAATGGGATGCGATTCCTCCACGGCACTGTCACCGAGGGCTGCCTTGGAAAGGAAGTGGGGCATGGCAACCATCAAGGACACTCAATAGAGGTACCAGTTGTTCTCTCTCTGTGGGACTGTTCATCCCTACTAAACCCTTCACTCGTACTTCCATTTTGGTTCTCACAAAGATACCATTACAAGTGTACAAACACATACAGTACACGCACTGTGTGTGCATGCAGGCACCAGCAGACATGCCGCTTTTCTTTGAGTTCCGGATTGAAGTTGTGTTTTGTTTGTTTTGTGTTATTATTTTTGTGCTATCTCGATGCATCTGCGTGTGCTCTGTATAAAGAAAACAATTCCAATTGCATATTCAAACACTGTTCCATGCAACTAACCACTAAACCAACATACAGTATACTGGAAAAACAATAATATATCGTTGCTGCCGGGCAGAAACGCTGTACTTCCATCTTTCATATTTTTATGTTTTCGTGAATTAATGCAAGAGTGTCACCCAAAGCCACGGGTTGTGAGCTTGTAGATCGGCTAATTTCACTATTTCAAAATGTTTTTAAAATAATAAAAAAGTAATCATTTTGGTTTCCACCTGGCAGAGATGATA
>NC_137617.1:28619619-28699619 GCF_963280865.1 Gymnoscopelus braueri | reverse complement strand
TCTTCAATGATGACAAAGGCACACGAGGTGGCATCGTGTGATTAACACACAGAGCCAACGTGCAGAACATAGCTGACATTCCTTTCTGTTGCTTCACATCAGAGAAAAACATCTGACATCAACATACCTGCCAGGTGTGTCTCAACACAACTGCCATGCCATGGTGTGTGTGTGTGTGTGTGTGTGTGTGTGTGTGTGTGTGTGTGTGTGTGTGTGTGTGTGTGTGTGTGTGTGTGTGTGTGTGTGTGTGTGTGTGTGTACACTGTACAGCATGTAGTTAACCCTCACCTTTATGTTTAGAGAGAGGGAGAGGGAGAGTGTGTGTGTGTGTGTGTGTGTGTGTGTGTGTGTGTGTGTGTGTGTGTGTGTGTGTGTGCGTGTGTGTGTGTGTGTGTGTGTGTGTGTGTGTGTGTGTGTGTGTGTGTGTGTGTGTGTGTGTGTGTGTGTGCGCGCGTGCGCGCGTGCATGGGTGCGTGAATGGGTGCGTGCATGGGTGCGTGCATGGGTGCGTGCATGGGTGCGTGCGTGCCGTGCATGGCTGACAGAGCTGTAAAGGGAGACAGCGTGAGAGACGGACCTACAGTACGTGTAATTGAAATCTCCCCTCAGGCGCACGCTGATTCCCAGTCAGCTGACAGACACGCCCACTAATGGCTACAGACAGGATTAGAGCACAATGAGACTGATCCTGGACCTAAGCCCCTGGCATCAACCTCAGGGCAGCGTTTATGTGGCTTAACCATTTGCCTAACGCTTCTTCTATCATCTAATGGCTCTGCTTGTGTCAATAGCTGTATCAACGACTAACCAAGTGGTGTCAAGATAGTAGACACAGAACTCGAAACTAGAGCCTGACCGATATATTGTTCTGGCCTATATATCGGCCACTATTTGAGTTTTTTTACTATATCATATCTGCAATTATGAAGTCGATCCGATATGGCCGCATTTTTTATCCACTTTCAATCTGGATACTGGCATCAGGTTTTCAACGATTTTCAAAAATAGCAGATGAACAATCTCACAACGCATCACATTGCGACATTATTTGTTTGCTTATAAGTTAAATGATCTCAACAAGAAACTTTAATCAAATCTAGGTTTTTCAAATTGATTCGAGAATTTTGCACTTTATGACACAATATTGGTCACACAAACTGATAAGCATTGGTAACTAATTGGTGGTCTAAGATTCTTCAAAATAGGGATTGCTGCATTGGACCCAAAATTCGGGCATCGGCCAGGCTCTACTAAAAACATCATGGGTTGTCAGTTGAGCATATTCACACATGCCATAGAACTGTTTTAAACAGTGTTAGTTGAGTAAACCACCCTTGACATGTGATTCAAATTTGGGATTGACTGGACGGTTCGTTCGTGATTTGTGGCCTTTTTTGTAAAACGGGCCCCTTCCGCTAACTTTGGAAGCCATTTACGGACGAACGGTAATGGCTATCAAAATTACGCTTGGAGATGTTTATTGCATGGGTCCAGAAATCATGTGTACCGATTTTTGTGAGATTTGGACAAAATATGTGGGAGGAGGAGCTAAAAGTGTGTTTTGAAGAAAACACACTTTTGGGAGTTTTTTCATTTTTTCATTAAAGTGGATGGGGAAATTTAATGCACTAATAAATCAATATCAATTAAACTATGGAACTAATCTCTTAGCAAAATACAAGCACACGATTCCCGGTGAGACCGGTCATTTTGGCATATGGCACTAAATTGGGAAAAATAAACTGTGGGAGGAGATGCGGTGCAAAATAAAGTTTATCTACAATAATAAAGTGTAAGGATTACTATAGTCTGGTTGCCCTGTTAGGGCAACCACACTAATGAGTTGAAAACAACTGGTTCAAACACCAAATGGCAAAGAGTGCATTGTTAGGAGCCACTTTGAAACAGAAATGTCATGTTAACATGGCTGATACATACAAAATGAATGGCATGTCTCCAATGGATCTCGGCAAGGACTCGAGGGAGTGTGGTGCCATCGATCCAACCAATATGCCTGTATATGGACATTCCAATATATGGGCATATACTGATGACATAAGAGATCTCCATATATGGGCACAAAAGAGACAGACAGACGGGTACAACGGGTACTCTGACAAAGCCCCCAACACTATGACTCAGACATACTGTATTGGTCAGATCGGTGGTGCGACGTGGTGTGAGGGCCGTGGCCCAAACTCTACGCGGCCCGAACCTCTATATCAAAAGGTAAAAACATACACGTGAAAAAAATTAGTGGCACTGATCAATCCAGAGGTTTGCGAGATTAGCTCTGGACACACAGACAGACAGACCCTCTTCTAGACAAATCGCATCTGAGGAGCCATGCCATATAGAAACAGTACGGTCCATTGGGTCCAAATTCAGCCAGTGTATCTCTGACTTGAGCAAATTCACCACACAACACAGCACAGTCTCATCAGCTGAGTCAGCTAGGGAAGCACTACGGTTACAGTTGCCATGACATCACACCCGCAGCTGGGGGTCGATAAAGGACAATTTCTGGTGACTCAAGAGATAGCATTGCACTGGCAAAGTCAAGTCGCACATACATACATGCATGGATTAGGATATCCATCCACACAAGAGCAATTCTTGCGGAAAAACATGTAATGGACACCATACATACTGTACACACCCACTCGCACACATTTACTCATTAGACTGAGAAATATTGTGCCGACTGGTGCTTAAATTATGCTCAGGCATCATGTCTCCAAAATAGCTGATCTAAAGGCTCATAACGCCTTGCATCCGTGACACATTGTGAGCTTGTAGATCGCCTATTTGGGTATTGATGCCATTTGTCTTGGGCTGTGTTCTGATTGAATGTGTGTGCCTCCTAAAGCCTTGTGCTATGACGTCCAGTGAAATCTCTGTCTCTCGCTTCAGACAGTCACACTGCTGTTCAATGTCACCCTCTTCCACATTGGTATACATTCCGTCTGATAAACAGATGTTGTGTAAGGGATCATGTGTAAATCCCTGGCTTGTTAATTGGGACTGGTTAGGCTAGTTCTGAAACTCCCAGCTGAATTTCATTTCTCCTGTCATCTGCCACTCAAGTCCAAAAATGTGACGTGTGCTTTTATAAAATAATCCATTCCATTAAAAGTAACATTTTAAAGCAGTTATTTGAAATAGAATTATTATTATTGCAATGTATGTATGTGTATGTATGTATTATTTTTTTCCCCAGGTGCAGTGATGGGCAATGTTAGCCTGGTAAACCCTCCCTCCGGAAATCTCATTTCCATTTGATTTCAGAAATCAAATGGAAATGAGATTTCCGGAGGGAGGGTTTACCAGGCTAGGGCAATGTAGCTTATTAAGAAAATAATTAGGTAGCAATTTGTAATGGAATCTTTGCTCATTTCAACAGATGTCCTTTTTTTCATTCATAGCAGTGAAAATACAAGAAAATCTAAAGTCAAATCATAATTCACCAAAGCAATTATTGCAATTATAAAAAGTATTTTAGTACATGGACAACATTTGGGTCGTGCTAAGAATTGCTATGGTCCTCATACGCTAACATTAGACAGTGAGCCCTTTACTAAGCCATGCAGAGTCCTTGTCAATAGCTGCCATTCACTTAGCACTGTATGTGACCCCGTATGTCCTGACTCCTGTTGTGGCTGCCTCAGCTAGTCACAGACTAGCACGCGCAACGCGCAACACACACACACACACACACACACACACACACACACACACACACACACACACACACACACACACACACACACACACACACACACACACACACACACACACACACACACACACACACACACACACACACACACAATAAAAATGCAAATGAGCACACACACAAAATGTTATGTTGGTCTGCAGCAAATGATAAATAACTACTTATTAAAGATTCAAGATGTATTTCATAACGTCATACCTTCATGACATTTGAAAGGAAAAGCTGAGCTGCTGATGAGTCATTGTAGCATGTATGACATTGTCCAACTCTTGCTGGGTTTAAATACGTATGGCCCATAGTAATTAGCACCCATCTTCCATAGAATCAGCACACTTTGCTGAAGGATATGATGACACATGGTTGATGTGGTGGCAGAATCAGTTGAATAAAAATCATGTTACTAACAAACTGCTTTTGTAGTAGGAAGACAAAGTCATATACAGTATGTGGCAATAATCTTCATGATTCTACATTGATGCAGTATGTAATTGATTAGCTCCATGAATTCAAGGCTTCGTAGCGTGTGTAATTTATAGAAAATAAGTCATTTGTTACTCTTTTAAGAGGAAATGATCACTTTACATTCTACATATAAATCCAGTATGTTTCATAGTCGTTTTTAATGCCCTGTATTTTAAAATAAACAGCTTTGATCTGAACCCGTAGCTGATAAAGAGAAAGACGTCTAGCAAAAAAGTCTCCATGAATTCAAGGCTTCATGGCATGTGTAATTGATAGATAATAAGTAATGTTCTGGGTGAATTACGTACTCCAGGAAATGACCGCTTTGTATTCTTCATATAAATCCGATTTTTGTTTCATAGTCATTTTTAATGCCCTGTCTTTTAAAATAAACAGCTTTGATCTGAACCCGTGGCTGATAAAGAGAGAGAGAGACATCTAGCAAACCACACGGCAGTGGAAAACATTTCCAGAAGTGGCTGTTTATCTGGAGGCTGTTCACCTTGTCATCTCTGTCTATGAAGAGAGGTGAGAGGGCTTCATTCACTGCATACAAGTACTGCTGACGACATCAGTTCAGTTGCACTAAATACAGTATGATATAATATTTATATATAGTATAAATATGACATCACGCTACGTTTAACCGCGTTTAACCGTTCAACACGCCACGTGTACACGTTTACAAGAAAAAAGCACCACACATGTTCACACAGTCACACATGTACGATCATATAGAAACAACTTCATCAAAAGGTTCACTGCTAGTAGGGCTGGGTTGGA
This sequence comes from Gymnoscopelus braueri, assembly GCF_963280865.1. Taxonomy (NCBI): domain Eukaryota; kingdom Metazoa; phylum Chordata; class Actinopteri; order Myctophiformes; family Myctophidae; genus Gymnoscopelus; species Gymnoscopelus braueri. The sequence continues at coordinate 28,694,638 of NC_137617.1, read as the reverse complement.
AAATCTTTAAATCACTAAGGGCTGAAAAATGTTAAGATGCCGATGGTCATACTGACCTTCGATTTTTTAACATCCAATTAAATAAATACCTCACTAGACAAATAGCCTATCTGGTTTATGGCCCTCTCCACAGTCAATCATTAATTATGTTGCAAAGCAAGATCTGTAGTGTCTGTGCAAAAAAACATTTTCACAATGCTAAACCGGGGGCACAATCCTTTGTAAAAAAAAATCTAGCAGGTATTGAGGCAAATATAATCTGTACAGTGAGGATAGATGGATGTCTGTATCAGGTTTTGTGTAAACGGCATAGGAGTTATGACTTTTCAAATTCTGAATTTTGACCTTTAATTACAGTGCCCCATCAGGTCGATTGGGGTCACATTTACTGTACAAGTAATGAACATAACGTCCAATTATTGGTGAAAATGTCTCTCTCTCTACTATTTATCATATCACAGCAAAACTGTAGCAGGAGAAGAACCAACACAAATACAATGGGTTTCAGCCCTTCAGGCTTGAACCACTAATAAAACCGCAGCCAAGAGAAATACAACTGAGCCAATATTTAAAGAGCCCAAGTCAAACAGTGAAGGCAAATTGAAGACTTTTAGCTTGTGTACATTCAGTAAATTAAGCTTGCCTCAGGTAGAGCTGATGTTTTTGGCTAAAAACCTATTTTAACTATACCTTAGTTATGTGTACCCATAAACCTTTTCCAGAGTTATGTCACTGTGTTGTCTAAAAAGACCTACTGTAACAAAGAAGTCTTATCAAAAAAGTGGATGCATGGAGTGTTTAAAATGTGTTCTGCAAATAAGGTTTGTCAGCTGGTGGCAGTTCCAAATTGATTAATAATTAAAACATAGAATGCATTAATTTAATCCAAAAAGTATCAGATTTTAAGGCTCTGGTGTAAAAAATGTTCAATTGATACCAAGCCCTAACAGCTGCAATGAAATGTTCATAGCTGTGACTTGACAGGATTGCTTCAATTGCTGCATGTAACAATGGCATAGTCATCCCCGATTCTTGACTGAAAGAGACACACACACACACACACACACACACACACACACACACACACACACACACACACACACACACACACACACACACACACACACACACACACACACACACACACACACACACACACACACACACACACACAATTGGACCGTGACTTGACACTGCCCTACCATAACTGAGGTCATACTTACTCAGCCTATTAACTGTACAATGCCCCTGCAGTGAAAGCCTGGTAGCATGCATGGATTAACCCCTTTCCAACACGAGCACTGAGTCAGCTTCTGATTACAGAAAGGGTGTGCAGGAGGCCTCAAAATTGATAAATATCTTCAATTAGAAAGATGACTGCTATGCTTTCATGTACACAGTCATATCTGGGAAGCATAGCCACTTAAAATTCTGAAATGTAACTTTCATCAATCACACTGGCTTAGCCTCCCACCTTACAATCTTTATATTGAACATACTCTGTTAACATGACTACTGCAGGGGTTCCAAACTTCTTTGCATACTTGCTTGGTAGTGTAGTTACTAGTTATTAATCAATAACCTACCAAATTAAGTGCATACTAAGACTATAGTGTTACTTAAACCAAAGCTGAGCTGTATTCTCAATGAGACAGACAAAGAAACAGAAAAGGCCATAAACCCTACATACACCAATATATTTATAAATATATAAATAGGACCTTTAGTTTGAAGCGTGGCTGTTTGCTTACCTGCCAAAATGGTAGGTAGGGTAGATAAAGGTACCCGTCATTGTAAAGATGACCAGCATTTGGCAAGTGTTAATTTCCCACCCTGATAGGAAGACAGACAGCCAGGTGCAACTCACATTCAGGTCAGACCTATCACCTGACTGAAGCTGGCCACAAGCTACAGCATAACAGCCCACCATGCTTACTGCATTTCAATGAAAGGCTTTGGGCAGTATTCTTATATTATTTTCCGGGCATTTCTGCTTTGCTGGGCAGGACAATAGTGGGGATTGAAGGGGCCGATATTACACTATGCAACACATCTCACACGTTTGCCTAGATGCTTATGTGGCATTAGCTGAACAAGCTTTAAATACAATCATTTTGTATCTGTCACATTAGGGGTACTATATTATGGCAAAAATCTACCACGATTATTTTGGTCAATGTAGAGATCACGATTATTTCTCACAATTAGTCATTGATCAAACATCATGCATTAAACAAATGCTCCTTTGTTGTTAGGTCATAAATCTTGCACAATATTTGTTGTTCCTTCCTTGTCGGACTCCTTGAAACCACTGTTTCCAAACAGCTGAATTGGTTTTACCTTTCTTGCTGATCAAAAGGCTCCATTTCCGACATCTTGGCTACAGCTGAACTAAACGTGTCACAGCCTAACTGTGAGTGAGTTTGGGCTTTTAGGCAGGGGCAAAAGCGCACCATTGTAAAGTGGACATGGTTGCACTGGATTTAAAACAAGACAGAACAAGAGCATCATTGCTAAATCACTCAAAGCCAAAATTGTAATTGAAAATAAAATGTGATTAATTGATTATGTCACACCGCATATAAGGAAATGGGTAAAGAGCAGTGATGCTTATCAGACATACTGTACAGCAGTGGTGGAAAGTAACTAAGTAAATGCACTCAAGTACTGAGTATTTCCAATTTTCAACACTTTTACTTCTAATCCACTAAATCTCAGAGGCAAATATTGTACTAGTTCGCCTAGTTACTTTGTAGATTTGAATTATTATTACAAAACATACCACGCCAAATAGGGCTGAAGTTAACCACTTCAGCACTATTTAAACTTTTTCAAACTACATTCGAAGAACATTCTGCATAATGATGAGTACTTTTACTCAAGTAAATTTTGAATACCGAATTTGTACTCGTAACAGACTATTTCTACAATAGGGTATTGATACTTATACTTATAAGTACAAAATGTGAATACTTCTTCCTTCACTGCTGTACAGGCACACTCTTCTTTGTTATTCTGTAAGACAGAGACAGATATGCTGCAGACAGACAGGTAAAGTCACATAAAAAGATGAACTGAAAGAGGTGATCAAATCTACAGTACATTTTGAACCAGGCAGTCCGGTTATGAGTTATTATTAAACTTATGAAACCTAGTGATAGCTGAGCTGGTCTAAACAAGTACAAGCTTGCTAGCACTTTCAACTGGTGATTTTCTAATTCCACACTAAAGTTATGGTTGAATTCCAAGGTTTCCCCCAGCTTTTGGTGAGACTACGAGGCCGTATTGCCACTGCCGGAAGCCTAGGTGTTGTTGTGCCACGAATACAACAACAAATACAATATGTTTGTGGTTATGTGTGAGGTGGAAATCAGATCATTCATCAGTATCGGTGGGACCATTCTTTACCACTTATGCCCTATATATTTTTTTCATATGACGAATAGAGTATTCAGAAAGTTTTGACAATTTCTGAGAATTCTCACTTACAGCATAATGAATGACAGGCCCAAAATAGTCAACATCTGTTAGTTTTCAAATCCGCGTAAATGAGCCAGAGTTAGCCAAAGGCTAAATTTCATACAAAAGTTCTTTAGACTTAAAGCAAGGCTTTAAGTTTCAAAAAGCCCATATACAACTTAAGTAGCTAACATTGCTCCTGAATTGTGCCCATGTATCCTGGACAGGTTGGCAGCAGCAGGTGCTGTCACCCTACTACTGTCACAACCTTTCTTCTTTGTATAAGTGGTTATTCAAACTAAAGCAATCACTCTCAACATAACATTTGATCAAGGTAGGCTATGTATTACAATGTAACTACAGTGTAGTAGTATAATAGTCTTTATCAGTATTGGGCGTTTCATGCAAGGCAAGTCATACTATAACTCACTGGTGTAAAGTAACTAAGTACATGTACTCAAGTACTGTACTTAAGTACAATTTTGAGGTATTTTTTACTTTCTTCAGTACTTTTTTCAATACTTACTTCTACCCCACTACATCTCAGAGGACAATATTGTACTTTTACTCCACTACAATTATATGAAAACCACTGCTATAACTTCATGCCAATGGAATACCCCGACAGGCAAACACCTGTGGTGGCACTATAGCAGCTCTGCAGAGAAATCGCTCAGCTGTTTCAGGGAAACAGAAACAGTAACAGATAATTTTTTGAACCACTTCAAATAGCAACAAATTAATATCGTTATAATAACAATATACCAGGACACTTCAAAAGGCAGAACGTACGTTACAATAGTAGCCAAAGATACCACTGACTGGGAGTATTTGCATGTTGATACAAAGTAGAGCTTAGTCACGACACGGTTAATTAATGACAAGAATCAATAATGGTTGGTTAGTCAGTTAACATTGACTAAAAGTGAAACTAAAAGTTCTAAATCCCAGAAACTTCCATCCAAGTCCTCATGGGCAAAAAAACACAAACACTACCCCGCGCGTCAGTTAAAATAATGTTTCCTCTTACAAACATACCGGACAAAATATACGTTTTGCAGCGTTTTGCTTTAGAATAGAGCATTTTAGTTTCGGTGAGGAGGTTGAAAGTCCGCTTTATTACCTGGTCTTGGCGGTCACCTGTGGCGGTGGGAGAAGCCATGTTGAAGAACTCTGGAGCTGCTCCGCCTCAGATCTGAGTCCAGGGACGAGCCGTGAAATCCATGGAGCATGTAGTGTGTGTCAGATGACGACTAGAACTTCTGAGAGAGGAGGTGTGCTGCTGCTGCCCGAAAACGGGAGTTCAGGGAGTAATAGTTGTTGCGGGACTCTAAAAGATTTGAGTAAGCGCCAATGGAGACCAAGAGGTTTAACAGTAGGTTAGCAGTACACTGTTTCCCAAACGGTGGGTCGGGACCCATTTGTGGGTCGCGGATCCATTTTCGTGGGTCGCGAGTGATTTCTTTTTTTGTTTCCTAAATTGTGTCTGTCATTAATTATTATTTTTAAAAGATTTTCTAAAGATTTCGCCCAAAAAATCACACATTTTCGTGAATTGAAAACAAATTAATTTTTCAAAAATAATTTCATGAATAAAATAAAAAATCATCTAAGAAATTCCCTAAATTAGAAAACAAATGTTTAAGAAGTAGCGAGAGTAGCAAGCTCGCGACGCGTTGTGAGCTTGTCGATCTGCTATTTTCACTAGCCCTGAAACATGCTTGTGACAGACGAGCATCATGTGAACCATATGGCTACTATTTTCACTAATCACTAGTTTGGGTGCCGGCCGGGCAAACATCTGATTTCTGTTTTGGGTCTTGAGCTAAAAAGTTTTGGAACCACTGGGTTAGCAATACGTTCAGAACTTCAGGTAAGAGGAAACAAGTCAGTGTGGGTGTGTGGGTGAGGGCTATCCAGCTGCAGCAGCATTGGAACGGCTGAGTCCCTGAAGTAAAACAAGCTATTTTGTTTCTGGACACGAGATGGCAGTATAGGATTTTTACTGTCCCCACATAGGCTACTTATTTCCCATTTTAAGTTATCACCACAAAATCAGAATGTAAATATGTCATAAATTCACATTTTTAATTGAAAATTATTGTCTTGTTTTTTTTTTTTTTTGTCATTGGAGTGTCCATCACTCACAACTGGTTTAAAATGGCAATTCTATTGCAATATACAGTGGCTATATTATATGCACATTGCTGTCTGATAGGCCTATAGCCCATCATTTAGCCTCATAGCATAATTGCCTAAGTAATTTTTGGGCCAAATTGACATTTCTCCCTAACTCTACTCTCCTAGCACTGCTGCTTCATTGTGCCTTATTGCCTATGTCATCAGCCTATCAGAATACTTGTTACATTCCAAAAATGACCAAGGCAATTTAGAACTTTTTGACTTATTGAATTATTTTGAATGTAACAAGCATTCTGAACATAGGCAATAAGGCAGGATGAATCAGCAGTGTTAGGCGAGTAAAGTTAGGCTGATATAAATAAAGGCAGATAAACATGACAAAATGAGTGTTTTTTCATGGCTGGCTTTTTTTCTTGCCTTGAGTTACCTTCGAGAATAACCAAGGGAGTGTTTGATTTGTTAAACCATCCAAACAGAATAGGTTGAATTTCTGACAGGGAAACTATTACAGGTTTTGTTTATAATTCAGGGGTCCAACACTGATGATAGTACTGTCAAACAAGTCTATGAAATCTATGAAAATGATTTATCTGCAACATGTTATACAAGATGAAGTGGGGGTCCCTGCTTCATCTCCCTCTCAGCTAAGGGGTCCTTGGCCTGAAAAACGTTGAAGACCCCTGGTTTACATGTTAAATTCACCTGGCTGGAGGTCCTCAGTGGCTAGGGTTGGGAGGGAACATCTATTTTGCTGGTTTTGGAGCAACAAGCCGTTCGGCTGGAATTGTTGCCGTTTGAAACACTTCCAGGGATGTAGTAGGACCATAGCCTGGTAAACCCTCCCTCCGGAAATCTCATTTCCACCTGGAATCAAATGGAAATGAGATTTCCGGAGGGAGGGTTTACCAGGCTAGTAGGACCAGGCAGGGAGACAGAATGAACCTTTGTTCCATCCACAGGAGTTATTGGAAGAAAAAGAGAGTAAAACATCTGATAGTACCAATATTTGACTTGCCATCCTGCTGAATCTGTTATTCTCAAATTCAACACTTAAAGCTCATTTATACTAAGACTCGTGCCAGAGATAACAGATTTCTGACAGAAAAATGTCACATAATTTATGTGAATGTCTGTCAGTTGAAAATCAAGTTACTTTCTGCAAGTTGTATGACTAAGTATAAAGAAGGCTTCAGTAAGAACAGGGGCTTAACCTCAGTGAACTTAGATAAGGATGTTGACAGAATTCCCTTGCTCAGGTAGCGGTTGAATTGGACCATTGGTTTGACTTTGGTCCACTGCAGGGAAGTATCTGTAAGCACTGCAGACTTCTGGTATTGATTGATTGATTGATGTATGTACTTTTATTTGGTAAGACATGAGAATCACAGTACATGGAAGTACAAATTCACAATACAAGGTCTACTAAACTGGAAGACTCATTAAGCACTTGGCTTGTTTAAGATGAGAACCCCATGCACACAAATCATGATGACATATAAGAGACAGACAGATATGGTATGCAAAAACAAGTTCAACAGTGTTCATAAAATGAACCCAAGGCTGAATTTGCCTATTATTGGGGGGAGGTGATATTCCACCATCGACACAGGTAGCCCTGGTAAAGAGAGCCTGATCTTCATAGGTCTTCAACTCTACACAGAGCATTGTTCCTTGTAGTAAGTGTGGCCAGAGAGACACAGAGAGAGAGGACATAATCCTCCATTAACTGCTTGGGGCTATGGAGAAAACAGCGAGGCACTTTAAACATAGAGATGACCCTCTGGACCGAGCACAGATCTTGTGGTTCCTATTAACAGATTAAAGGAGACTTAGTTTGAGGCTATGAATAATGGCTAATTTATACTTTGTCACACGACTGTGTCCCTTGCTGAAGAGAAACGTTTTTTCAGTAAAAAAAATTGGATTTTCAGTGAGTGGCACAGTTGTATGATGAAGTATAAATTAGGCTGGACTCTGGATAAGAACAAAGCCATTATGCTGCTTTTGAGTGTCCAACTCAAGCCCATTCATTTTGAAATGTTAGTTTAACTCTCTGGTCTGAAAACACAGAAGTTGCTTGTTCATTTCTGAGGACTTGTTGAAGACTACACTGATATTAATTGTAGATCTTTAGCAAGACCATTTTTCTAAATACTGAAAACAATGTCTCCATGTCTTGATACTGGCCATATTAGTGGGAGGTCTGATAGAATATAGATAAGGACAAGCTGTTCTTTGGTCCCCTAAGCCTAAGAAATAACTCTTCTGGCAAAAGATTCATCCTGCTAGTTGACTTTTGTTGGTATTCACTTTGAAGTGCATGTAATAAGTCAAAATGAAAATAGTGTTCCATTCGGTTTGAGGAGGAAGGGGACCTTTGGAAATTCTGTTTCAGCTTCAGATGGTCATGAGTGCTCAAAAGGGGCCTTTAGGGGGTTAAAGGAGTAGTTCACCCAAAAAAATTACAATTTTCTATCAATTACACACCCCATGAAGCCTTGAATTCATGGAGATTTTAGTTTTTGTCGCAAGACAATTTGATGACCGGCGAGACTCAATTGACCAGCATTTTGAGTCTCCCACAGGAGACTCAAATTATTGGCTTAGGAATGCTACAAAAACAAGAAAATTTATTTTTTTGGGTGAACTATTCCTTTAAGTATGATTAATTAGGGACATTATTTTAGACGTGGGAGCTGGGAGGCAAACTGGTGACTTTGCGATTACATGACGACCTCGCTACCCACTAAGCTACAGTAGGGCCACCCCAAGTTCTGAAAATTCTCAACTATCTAGTAATTGAAGGGGGGGGAACATTACTGTAGGCTGCATCTATCTTTCACAGTAGAAGACAATGGGTCTCTGCACAGTATTTTCAGGAATTCTGTGTCTTTTGTTTAGAACTACGAGCTCTGTAATAAAACGTCATAACTGTATGCAATATGTGGCATCTAAAGTAAAAGAAAAATAGAACTACTGCATGAACAATGAATTGAATCATGTTTTAATGTCAAAGTCAAAAGCAGAAAGCCAAAATAGAATAGGCTCTTGTGGGTTGTCCAATTACTAGATGCTGGCGTAAAGTTCATCTATCTGTGGCTGGAACAGTGCTTTCACCTCTGCCCTCTTGGCCTTGAGTGTAGGAGTTAGAAGACCATTCTCAATGGTGAACAGTTCTGGATGGAGATGCAAAGCCTTCACCTGTAGGTGAGAGAAAACCATGTGGTAACATTGGAAACAAATAAGAAGTTGACATTGTATTTGCAATGTGGGAAGGTCACCAATTTCCCCCCAGTAATGGGCCGTCCACACCAAGCACAAAATATACAGTTTAAAAAATCATTCTAACATTATAAAGCATTTTATAACAATTTATAAGGTCACGTATCATGAAACGTAATTGCTGGTCACTCAGACCTTTTGGCCAGGATCATAACGTATTGTAATCATAGTTTAATACATAGTCCTACATGTAATGCATAAATGTAATAATTCATTATGTTTTATAATGCATTAGAATTACTGTTCTAATGCATTATAGTGTCATACTGTAAGTGACTAAGTGATCCTTGGGTGCTTTAAGTAAAATGAAATAGCATTAAATATATGCACAATATTCAATAATTTACTTAAGGACCCAATGACCACTTATAATCAATATCAAACTACATTGCATTATAACAGTGACTATAATGCATTATGATCTATCACAACTATGAGCAAGTCTGGGGCGAATACTCTATGCTCCTTACAAAAAAAGACCAGCAATTATGAAGTATTATGATACTTGACCTTACGGCAGACGTAGCTGAGTGGGTAGAGGGGCTGTCTGGGTGGGTCTGTGTCCCAAAGCAAGACACTTGACCCCGAACTGCTCACTGGCTCTGTATTAAAAGGGAACCACTTCTCCTACTGTAATAGTTAGGATGGGAAATGGGGACAGATTCTACAGCGCAAATATACTGTGCAAATACCCAAACAACTAAAGGGAACACAAATATTATTACTGCTACAACATGTCATTAAAGACTTTTTAATGGGTTATTGTTATAAAGCATTATGCATGTTTATGGGACTACGGATGAAATAAGCTCTACGCTAAATCCGGCATATTTACACCTAATCATGTATTTGCAATTCATAATCATGTTTTAGTGTTCATGAATATGCACCGTCCCGTTCAAATAGTAAAAAGTTAAATGAGCGCTTATAATTATACATTGTTATAAGCAGATTATAATGCATTAAAAGTATGTTTATAATGCATTATAGACATGGGCTTCATAGAAAGTGTTAACCAAACTCAAGACTGGTTTGCTTTGATTACTTTAAATTTGACACCAGCACTTCCATCATTTCCATCCTAACTGAAACTTAGTTGCACACTGGTGTTGCATGCCTTAAATAGCAGATATACAAGCTCACAACGCGGCACATTTGTGAGGTGTTGTGAGCTTGTAGATCGGCCATCTACTGTGAGGCTTTAGTTCACCAGCAGATGGAGACATTTCTTTGGTTTATTTTGCTCCTTTAATTTTCTGGTACTGTGTAACTCTGCAAAGAAAGGTCATTTGCGTCTGGTAAAGCCTCTGCCTGTTAACAGTCCAATATAATTTGACCTAAATTATGTATACAATAGTCAGTTTGCAACTGTATAAAAATAAAAAATCATCTAAGAAATTCCCTAAATTAGAAAACAAATGTTTAAGAAGTAGCGAGAGTAGCAAGCTCGCGACGCGTTGTGAGCTTGTCGATCTGCTATTTTCACTAGCCCTGAAACATGCTTGTGACAGACGAGCATCATGTGAACCATATGGCTACTATTTTCACTAATCACTAGTTTGGGTGCCGGCCGGGCAAACATCTGATTTCTGTTTTGGGTCTTGAGCTAAAAAGTTTTGGAACCACTGGGTTAGCAATACGTTCAGAACTTCAGGTAAGAGGAAACAAGTCAGTGTGGGTGTGTGGGTGAGGGCTATCCAGCTGCAGCAGCATTGGAACGGCTGAGTCCCTGAAGTAAAACAAGCTATTTTGTTTCTGGACACGAGATGGCAGTATAGGATTTTTACTGTCCCCACATAGGCTACTTATTTCCCATTTTAAGTTATCACCACAAAATCAGAATGTAAATATGTCATAAATTCACATTTTTAATTGAAAATTATTGTCTTGTTTTTTTTTTTTTTTGTCATTGGAGTGTCCATCACTCACAACTGGTTTAAAATGGCAATTCTATTGCAATATACAGTGGCTATATTATATGCACATTGCTGTCTGATAGGCCTATAGCCCATCATTTAGCCTCATAGCATAATTGCCTAAGTAATTTTTGGGCCAAATTGACATTTCTCCCTAACTCTACTCTCCTAGCACTGCTGCTTCATTGTGCCTTATTGCCTATGTCATCAGCCTATCAGAATACTTGTTACATTCCAAAAATGACCAAGGCAATTTAGAACTTTTTGACTTATTGAATTATTTTGAATGTAACAAGCATTCTGAACATAGGCAATAAGGCAGGATGAATCAGCAGTGTTAGGCGAGTAAAGTTAGGCTGATATAAATAAAGGCAGATAAACATGACAAAATGAGTGTTTTTTCATGGCTGGCTTTTTTTCTTGCCTTGAGTTACCTTCGAGAATAACCAAGGGAGTGTTTGATTTGTTAAACCATCCAAACAGAATAGGTTGAATTTCTGACAGGGAAACTATTACAGGTTTTGTTTATAATTCAGGGGTCCAACACTGATGATAGTACTGTCAAACAAGTCTATGAAATCTATGAAAATGATTTATCTGCAACATGTTATACAAGATGAAGTGGGGGTCCCTGCTTCATCTCCCTCTCAGCTAAGGGGTCCTTGGCCTGAAAAACGTTGAAGACCCCTGGTTTACATGTTAAATTCACCTGGCTGGAGGTCCTCAGTGGCTAGGGTTGGGAGGGAACATCTATTTTGCTGGTTTTGGAGCAACAAGCCGTTCGGCTGGAATTGTTGCCGTTTGAAACACTTCCAGGGATGTAGTAGGACCATAGCCTGGTAAACCCTCCCTCCGGAAATCTCATTTCCACCTGGAATCAAATGGAAATGAGATTTCCGGAGGGAGGGTTTACCAGGCTAGTAGGACCAGGCAGGGAGACAGAATGAACCTTTGTTCCATCCACAGGAGTTATTGGAAGAAAAAGAGAGTAAAACATCTGATAGTACCAATATTTGACTTGCCATCCTGCTGAATCTGTTATTCTCAAATTCAACACTTAAAGCTCATTTATACTAAGACTCGTGCCAGAGATAACAGATTTCTGACAGAAAAATGTCACATAATTTATGTGAATGTCTGTCAGTTGAAAATCAAGTTACTTTCTGCAAGTTGTATGACTAAGTATAAAGAAGGCTTCAGTAAGAACAGGGGCTTAACCTCAGTGAACTTAGATAAGGATGTTGACAGAATTCCCTTGCTCAGGTAGCGGTTGAATTGGACCATTGGTTTGACTTTGGTCCACTGCAGGGAAGTATCTGTAAGCACTGCAGACTTCTGGTATTGATTGATTGATTGATGTATGTACTTTTATTTGGTAAGACATGAGAATCACAGTACATGGAAGTACAAATTCACAATACAAGGTCTACTAAACTGGAAGACTCATTAAGCACTTGGCTTGTTTAAGATGAGAACCCCATGCACACAAATCATGATGACATATAAGAGACAGACAGATATGGTATGCAAAAACAAGTTCAACAGTGTTCATAAAATGAACCCAAGGCTGAATTTGCCTATTATTGGGGGGAGGTGATATTCCACCATCGACACAGGTAGCCCTGGTAAAGAGAGCCTGATCTTCATAGGTCTTCAACTCTACACAGAGCATTGTTCCTTGTAGTAAGTGTGGCCAGAGAGACACAGAGAGAGAGAGGACATAATCCTCCATTAACTGCTTGGGGCTATGGAGAAAACAGCGAGGCACTTTAAACATAGAGATGACCCTCTGGACCGAGCACAGATCTTGTGGTTCCTATTAACAGATTAAAGGAGACTTAGTTTGAGGCTATGAATAATGGCTAATTTATACTTTGTCACACGACTGTGTCCCTTGCTGAAGAGAACCGTTTTTTCAGTAAAAAAAATTGGATTTTCAGTGAGTGGCACAGTTGTATGATGAAGTATAAATTAGGCTGGACTCTGGATAAGAACAAAGCCATTATGCTGCTTTTGAGTGTCCAACTCAAGCCCATTCATTTTGAAATGTTAGTTTAACTCTCTGGTCTGAAAACACAGAAGTTGCTTGTTCATTTCTGAGGACTTGTTGAAGACTACACTGATATTAATTGTAGATCTTTAGCAAGACCATTTTTCTAAATACTGAAAACAATGTCTCCATGTCTTGATACTGGCCATATTAGTGGGAGGTCTGATAGAATATAGATAAGGACAAGCTGTTCTTTGGTCCCCTAAGCCTAAGAAATAACTCTTCTGGCAAAAGATTCATCCTGCTAGTTGACTTTTGTTGGTAAGGATCGTATGATCGCATGTGTTCTTTTTTGTATGAAGGAAAAGCGCTGCCTACAGCGTCTTTTCTGCTAAAACATCATAAACTGACTTCAATTATGTAAACTTGGAAAAGTTTGGAAAGTTCAAAATATTGAAGACATTTTAAACTAGTAGGTGTAGATGTGAAATTAATCAAGATTGAGCAACAGCATGGCATATTTATCACCTAAAACGTATCAAGCTTATCTTTTCTAGATAAGCTGTCAAACGAACACAGACTTGTCGGTGTTCCGCTTCGCTGGCTGTCACCTCTCGCTTGGCAGGGCACCACTGTTGGCTTTCTCCGTATGGAGCAGTGCAGGTTATAAAGTTTTTGTTAGGCAGGAGGAGCGATACTGGTGGTAGTCTCTGTGGTCAACAGCAGGGCGTAGACAGACCATCAGCTTGGACGAGCCGCTCTGCCACATGTGGATAGTTGTGATTGGACCATGATACAAAGTGGTCCACATTATGAGCACGTTTCTCATAAAGCTATTCTCAACTTTTAAAAGCGCTCTGCTCTGCCAGAAAAATTGCTCTGACCAGCACCTTCTAAAAAGTGGCCGCTATGCTGTCGCCTTTAGGTCATTTCTCATAGGGTTGTTAAAAGGAGGTGCCTATTTTTTCTGAAAGGCACCTAGTGTGAACAGAGCCTTATAAAACTGTGGTATTCACTTTGAAGTGCATGTAATAAGTCAAAATGAAAATAGTGTTCCATTCGGTTTGAGGAGGAAGGGGACCTTTGGAAATTCTGTTTCAGCTTCAGATGGTCATGAGTGCTCAAAAGGGGCCTTTAGGGGGTTAAAGGAGTAGTTCACCCAAAAAAATTACAATTTTCTATCAATTACACACCCCATGAAGCCTTGAATTCATGGAGATTTTAGTTTTTGTCGCAAGACAATTTGATGACCGGCGAGACTCAATTGACCAGCATTTTGAGTCTCCCACAGGAGACTCAAATTATTGGCTTAGGAATGCTACAAAAACAAGAAAATTTATTTTTTTGGGTGAACTATTCCTTTAAGTATGATTAATTAGGGACATTATTTTAGACGTGGGAGCTGGGAGGCAAACTGGTGACTTTGCGATTACATGACGACCTCGCTACCCACTAAGCTACAGTAGGGCCACCCCAAGTTCTGAAAATTCTCAACTATCTAGTAATTGAAGGGGGGGGAACATTACTGTAGGCTGCATCTATCTTTCACAGTAGAAGACAATGGGTCTCTGCACAGTATTTTCAGGAATTCTGTGTCTTTTGTTTAGAACTACGAGCTCTGTAATAAAACGTCATAACTGTATGCAATATGTGGCATCTAAAGTAAAAGAAAAATAGAACTACTGCATGAACAATGAATTGAATCATGTTTTAATGTCAAAGTCAAAAGCAGAAAGCCAAAATAGAATAGGCTCTTGTGGGTTGTCCAATTACTAGATGCTGGCGTAAAGTTCATCTATCTGTGGCTGGAACAGTGCTTTCACCTCTGCCCTCTTGGCCTTGAGTGTAGGAGTTAGAAGACCATTCTCAATGGTGAACAGTTCTGGATGGAGATGCAAAGCCTTCACCTGTAGGTGAGAGAAAACCATGTGGTAACATTGGAAACAAATAAGAAGTTGACATTGTATTTGCAATGTGGGAAGGTCACCAATTTCCCCCCAGTAATGGGCCGTCCACACCAAGCACAAAATATACAGTTTAAAAAATCATTCTAACATTATAAAGCATTTTATAACAATTTATAAGGTCACGTATCATGAAACGTAATTGCTGGTCACTCAGACCTTTTGGCCAGGATCATAACGTATTGTAATCATAGTTTAATACATAGTCCTACATGTAATGCATAAATGTAATAATTCATTATGTTTTATAATGCATTAGAATTACTGTTCTAATGCATTATAGTGTCATACTGTAAGTGACTAAGTGATCCTTGGGTGCTTTAAGTAAAATGAAATAGCATTAAATATATGCACAATATTCAATAATTTACTTAAGGACCCAATGACCACTTATAATCAATATCAAACTACATTGCATTATAACAGTGACTATAATGCATTATGATCTATCACAACTATGAGCAAGTCTGGGGCGAATACTCTATGCTCCTTACAAAAAAAGACCAGCAATTATGAAGTATTATGATACTTGACCTTACGGCAGACGTAGCTGAGTGGGTAGAGGGGCTGTCTGGGTGGGTCTGTGTCCCAAAGCAAGACACTTGACCCCGAACTGCTCACTGGCTCTGTATTAAAAGGGAACCACTTCTCCTACTGTAATAGTTAGGATGGGAAATGGGGACAGATTCTACAGCGCAAATATACTGTGCAAATACCCAAACAACTAAAGGGAACACAAATATTATTACTGCTACAACATGTCATTAAAGACTTTTTAATGGGTTATTGTTATAAAGCATTATGCATGTTTATGGGACTACGGATGAAATAAGCTCTACGCTAAATCCGGCATATTTACACCTAATCATGTATTTGCAATTCATAATCATGTTTTAGTGTTCATGAATATGCACCGTCCCGTTCAAATAGTAAAAAGTTAAATGAGCGCTTATAATTATACATTGTTATAAGCAGATTATAATGCATTAAAAGTATGTTTATAATGCATTATAGACATGGGCTTCATAGAAAGTGTTAACCAAACTCAAGACTGGTTTGCTTTGATTACTTTAAATTTGACACCAGCACTTCCATCATTTCCATCCTAACTGAAACTTAGTTGCACACTGGTGTTGCATGCCTTAAATAGCAGATATACAAGCTCACAACGCGGCACATTTGTGAGGTGTTGTGAGCTTGTAGATCGGCCATCTACTGTGAGGCTTTAGTTCACCAGCAGATGGAGACATTTCTTTGGTTTATTTTGCTCCTTTAATTTTCTGGTACTGTGTAACTCTGCAAAGAAAGGTCATTTGCGTCTGGTAAAGCCTCTGCCTGTTAACAGTCCAATATAATTTGACCTAAATTATGTATACAATAGTCAGTTTGCAACTGATGGTGACCTGCTCAAATGACTTGAGTCCTCCTTCTCTGCCCAGTTTGGTCATGTCAGCGAGAACAGCCTTCTTGATTTCCTGCAAGAGAAAGATCATTTGGTGATCACAGCCAAACATAGTCACATAAGGAGTTAACCTTCTGAAAATCGACAAATCATTATAGAACTGTTTATTTGAAAATGTCCCACTAGTGCATGATGTCCATTTGGTATTTACATTATAAGCAGTATTCATAACTATCAGGCATTTTACAGACTTGTCATTTCTTCAGTTTGGAAAGAAGCAGAGGTAATAAACAAAATGCTTAGCACAAAGCATCAGCTGTATGATGAACAGCACGTCTGACAGAATCCTTACCTTGTTTGTGCACAGTTCCTCCAGTGAACCATTCAAGCCTAGTTTCTGAGCAAAGCTTGGAAGGACCTCAGCATCTGGCACCACAATCGCTATCAGGCTCGACTAGAGAGACACAGAGGGGTCAGAGAGAGAGACAAGAGAGAGGGATCATGCAGGATTTGATAACCCCCCCCCGGTCAATAATTTATCACCAGTGGGGATACGTTTTTATCCCTGTATCTGGTCAGACTGAATTAAATACATGCATTTTCTTTTTGAGAAATGTAGTCTGTCTGGTAAGTTTCATAATTGTTTGATAATATCACAATTTAACAATTTGATTAAAAATGTAGGCTATGTTAACCACATTAACCCTGGCATCCCTGTTTTGGGCTAATTTTCCAAAAAAAATTAAAAAATAGCAAAAATTACAGAACTGCTGTGCGATGCATTGTGAGCTCACAACTGTGAGTGGCTATTTTTGTTACTATAATGTGCCATACAAAGGTATCTACATACTGTAAGTGGTTAATAACCCCCCCCCCCCCCACCCTGGGTACACATTGTACATTGTTAACTAGATTTACCTGTAGACTGTCTCCATGCACGAACACCTGGGCTATGGGTTCGCTGCGTATGTAGACGTTTTCAATCTTCTCTGGTGCTATGTACTCCCCCTGAGCCAGCTTGAAAATATTCTTCTTTCGGTCAATAATCTTCAGGACTCCACTCTGACATGGAGCACAAAAGCGTCATTCATATGCAGTCTGTCATTTGATAAATATCTAAAATCCAAAATGTTTTTCCATGATTTACAATGCACAGGGAATTAACACGTCATGTATTTTACATTGTCCGTTTGTGTTGCAATATGGATACGTTTAGGATGCAGTTAGAAATCACATTGCTATTAAAGTGTTGTTATTCGTTATGCACCACTCAAAAAGGACACTTAAGGGTAGATTTTCATACTCAATAAAAGTTACACTCAGGATGTGTACAGTACGTTACAATGTGTGTCTTTTGGTCTTACCGGTAGCCATTTACCAATGTCCCCAGTGTGAAGCCACCCATCTTTATCCAGGGCCTCTGCTGTCTTCTCTGGGTCTTTCAGGTACCCCTTGAACACATTTTTGCCCTTGACACACACCTATCAGAGACCGTGAAAAAGCAAACATATGATCAAATAAAATAATGTCAACATCTGGTGTCTACATGGTAGGTTTTACTTAAACATTCCAGCCAAACAGCTGATATCACCAATTAGTTCCTCCCTCCCTGTTTGAGTGTGTCCTAATTAATGAAATCACCTGATGTTGTGACGGGTTGGTAAGACAACCTCCGCATTCAATTATATGCTGTGATGCAAGGTTATTATAATATAGTGCTGTGACATTATAATGTAGTTAATTAAAAAAAAGCCAGAATGAGTTTCCTCAGGGATAATGGGGATTAATAAGGCAAGAAGCATCCGTGAGGGACTCGGACTAAAGCCGCTGCTCCTTTGCGTAGAAGGGAGCCAGTTGAGGTGGTTTGGGCATCTAGAAAGGATGCTTCGTGGTCACCTCCACAGGGAGGTTTTCCTGGCACATCCAGCTGGGAGGAAGTCACGGGGCAGACTGAGGACCAGGTGGAGCGATTATATCTCCACACTGGCCTGGGGATGGATGCCTCCAGAGCCAAGTTATTGCATTGACACGTCACAAATGTCCAGTCCATACATTGTATAGGGCATATCCGTGTGCTCGCCACAGACACACAAAACGTAATATTTATGTTATGGATAAATATTAGTTTATACATGTCATTGAATCATTGAGAGAAATTTAGTTCAAAATTAAGTCCATTGTCATTTACAATGGACGTAATATAGTTTCTGTGGGATAATGCACAATTAAGAATGTTTAAACAAGACTCAACAAGACAGTTGTTGAGTCCAACAGCATGGCTTCCCTGTGCAATCTGTACTGTAGCTATGGATGGCAAGTTACTAGGTGTTCAGTTTGTGAATGAAGCACCAATGTTGTGCTAATGCGGCAACATGAGTTTAGCAGTGTGAGGTGAGCTGTGATTGGTGTAGCAGCATTAGCTAAGCTGTGTACAGTAGTTTGCTGTGCTTTTCTGGGGACATACAAACATATAATAACATACATCCCGACCAACGCTGTTCTTAACGGCTGGCCCCTTTGGCACTACACTGTAAAAAAGCTACATTGACTATGTAACCCTTGCATGTTAAAAGTACAACCCCTATGTCAATCACTAATTCAGCTTTGACTGTCAGTTTCTATTAGACTTACCTCTCCTTCACCATTGGAGGCAAAGTAGTTCATGTCTACAACATCCACTAACTTCACCACATTGCATGGCACTGGAATCCCAACATGGCCTATGGAAATCAAATCAGAACAAATGTTCTGCTTGGCAAACGTGATGATCAAAAATTGTAAGCTATGCATGTGGTAACCGTCTAGGTCTCCTTACACACAATCCGTTATTGCAGTTGCTGTTCCACTGTATTGTGGAATTGTAAAAGTTGACATTGTTGTGTGATTTAATGTTGAGCGGCAGGTGCCTGGAGGGTGAGAAGACCATGCACCTCATCTTGCGCGCCGCCTTACCCCTTATGCCTAAACTTTGTAGGCATTTTTTACTATTTTCAAAAAACATCATAGTTCATATATCTACAAGCCGATCTACAATCTCACAACGTGTCAATGTAGATCGGCCATTTTCAAGATTTTAAAATGTTTTTCAAAACAGTAAAAAATGCCTAAAAGGTTTAGGCATAAGGGGTAGGCAAGATAGGGCTCCATGTTTCGTGTTGTGAAATTTAATACATACCAGAGGTGGCATCTCCAGGCATAGTACAGGTACAGCCGGCAGTGCACTCTGTTTGGCCATATGCCTCAAAAATCTAATTGGAAGCAATCAAAATAAAAAGTAGGCTCAGGTGATTGTAACTGGGTTGTCATGTCAACATGAACCAATCAATACCAGACCGATAGGTTAGGTTAGCTGTAAATCCCTACTCTCCTTCAAAACCACTCTAAAATAGCACTTACAGGTAGGTGGCTGCAATTCGAAACTGGCCCCTGTAAAAGCCTAGCCCCCCCCCCCCGGCATGTTTTATATTATAATACAGTAGGAGTTCATAATGGTCAACTAAATTTGGTGCCAATGGACACAATGCACCTTTCTTGCATTTATTATAAAAGGTAGTTACAAGATCGTGACAAATGTGCTACAAAAGTAAAATTTAACTTAAAATATTATAGTTTGTTGATGTTCCATTCAAGGCGAAGTAGAAATATAGAAGTCTGCAAAACAAGAAAGGATACTGTAGCTTTACCTGGCAACCCAGAGAAGCCCTGAGGAAGTCGAGAACAGCTGGAGAGATGGGCGCTGCTCCTGTTACCATGACCCGCACGCTTCCCCCTAGAGACTCCTTGAACCAAGACACGTTCAAGCACAAGTATTTAGAGAGCTACTTTCCCCCCCCCCAAGACACACACACACAGAGTATGGTGTCTTTTTTTGTTATTTGTACACAGCCTTTATTGGATAGAATGGTGCAAATGTTGCGCTTGTAAGCCATACAAGCCAGATACGCGTACCTGGACTTTGTGGAAGATGAGTGTGTCCCATATGCTGTTTTTCCTGATGACACCTTCCCTTACTTCTGCAAGTTTCCTCTCCACAGCAAAGTTCAACAGCCATTTCTTAAAAGGTGTCTTAGCTCCACTCTGAACCTATAGAGACAATTATATGTTCACATATTTCTTACGAAGACATAAATGACCATGAGAGAAATTTGGTTTTGTGAGAGTTATGCCTAATTTATGCTCCATTGCACAATGGTGTCACACGTCGAGATTACAAGCTCTGAATTTGTGACGTGTTGTGAACTTGTAAAGCAGCTATTTTCTGCACGCGACACCGTCGTACGACAAAGTATAAATCAGGCTTTAGGTAGAGTTTGGATATGAACGGTCTAGTCTAGCAGACAGTGTGTTCCTGGGACTGACTTTGTCATAGACACGGTTGAGAAGTCGAGGCACCACAGGGAAAATAGTGGGCCGTAGGGCTTTCATGTCATCTGGCAAAAGTCTGATGTCCCCCTGGAAGAAGCCCACTCTGGCCCCAGAACTATACATCACTGACTGAAAGAACACAGAAAGACTTCCTTATTCAAAAAAATCATATTCGTAAAAGCGATCTTCATTCAAGAGAATGGCAACGTAAAATGTCTTGTGTTTAAGAAATATATATTACAAACAAATTGATAATACACAGAAATGTCAAGTAGTCCTGTATTTTGCATATCTGGGGATTAACAGCTGGGCAAACGGACCATTTTTACACCGAGTTGAATTGAGGGCATGGTCACACATGCGTCAGAAGTGCCAAAATCATCTGCTTCCCTGTTCACTTTCAACGTTCCTGAAGCTTGGGAGTTCAACATTGGTGAACTTTGACTGGTGTCAACCAATGGGAAAAGAACACCGGGGTTGAATCCCTTTGGCAGCTGTTTCGCTTGTAGTTTTCTTTCAGTGAGCCGACCACGCCAACCTTGTCAAAATGCACTACACACCAGAAAACTGGCACCAGAGCTGGCTCTGACCAGCACTGCCCACAACCCACCCGCAAGACATGGGAAATTGACGTGTCTGAACAGTCGGCTTGCATTGGCTACAATGACTCCTGACGCAGATGTGTGACCATGACCTATAACACTCCATATTTTATTGTGACATGCAGGTGCAGTGTCCATATTTTACCTGTACAACCCTCTCAAACATGTGTGCCAAAGGCAGGAAAGAAATGCTGACATCTTTAGTATTTGGTCCAACAGCTATCTGTGAGAATCAAGAGGCCCTTGTTAGTAACAGGCCCGTTTACAAATGTACCGATATCATGAGTGCTGTGATCATCCATAACCAACTTTAACCCCCAGGCATCTTGGCGCTCATAGTCAGATATCCTTTCATGTAAAAAACTTGTCGCGATGCGACTCATTGTGATGTGATTTGTACTTTGGCTATTTTCAGCAAAGATATTTAGTGCAGAGCAAAAACAGGAGGGGCCTAGTATAGAGCCCTGGAGGACTCCAGTCATTACATTACAGTCATTTTTAGCAGACGCTTTTATCCAAAGCGACTTACAATAAGTGTATTCAACATAGGTAGGGAACGAAAACTACTAATCACCAGAAGTCTTTAGTGCATTATCTGCAAAAACAAGCAACCAAGAGTATACCTAGCGCTAAGGTAAAAGTGCAATATATCAGCTACCTATTTCCTTAAACAGATGAGACAAAATAGCTAAATCAAATGAGCATGAGCTAAAACAAATAAGTGAATCGACTAAACAAGATCCAATAAACAATCCAATAATCCAATAAACAATACAGCAATAGAAAACAAGCGTTCGTACAACTAGTTAACAACAAGTAGGTCAGGCAGAGAGGTCATCCAAGTATATATGGTTTTTAAGTGGTTAAAATGCTGTTACGAATGATCAGTGTGATTATGTAGTGCAGGAATCTATACATACTGTACCTCAAAGCTTTTGATCATGCCAGCAGCATCAGAGACCACATTCTCATGAGTCAGCATAGCTCCCTTAGGGTTTCCTGGGGAAGCACATAATCGCAGAGTTAGGAACAAGTAAGGGGCGCACCACAGAGAGCATATCTCCGCCAGGCTGAGTGACCTACTCAAGCGGTGTAAAGGCTGACACACCAAGTCGCTGTCGGGCCGTATGACCATCGATTACTGCCTGTGGCCGAAAATCATTAGTAGAATGTACGATTTCTACTGCGCCTTTGGTGATAGTGAGTGTCTGAGGGTTGGTCACCTGGTTAGCATGTAGAATAGGCAGCGGAACGCGTTGAGAGAGAGGGCGTGGCGGCTCTCTCACATTCAACCCAGTGTGAACAGGAAAGATTATTTGGACAACACAGAGAGAGAAAGAGCGAGAGATGGTGTGTGTGTGTGTGTGTGTGTGTGTGTGTGTGAGTGTGAGAGAGAGAGAGAGCAAGAGCACACACAGAGAGAGACATATGGAATTCGCGGACACACCCAATGTCAAATGAACATAAGATGACAGACATTTTTTTATTTGTAATGGTTGATAAAGCTCCTGTAGCTAGTTTAGTGGCCATACTGTATACTGCATGATCTGGGTCAAACGTG
This sequence comes from Gymnoscopelus braueri, assembly GCF_963280865.1. Taxonomy (NCBI): domain Eukaryota; kingdom Metazoa; phylum Chordata; class Actinopteri; order Myctophiformes; family Myctophidae; genus Gymnoscopelus; species Gymnoscopelus braueri. Next base: position 28,671,955 of record NC_137617.1, on the reverse strand, counting down.
AGTTTTGTAATCACATTTGCCCTAGTGCAGGCAGCATTCACAGCACGCACCAGGAGAAAGATAGTGAGGCACAGAGTGAGTGAGAGATACACTGGCACTTCATAGAAACAATCATTTATTTTGGAAGGCACTCACTTCTGGCAAATTAATGTCATGTTCAATGTCGCAGACCAAAAACTCAGTAATATTTTTGCGAGGGCTAACAACGGTATAATGTCATTCATTCATGTACTCGCCCATTATGGTAAATTTATTTCCTTTCATGCAGTCAGAACAGCACCATCATCTGATTGTCAGATGTAGTCTTAAACCGTTACAATCTGTGCAGTCTGAGCTCAAAGAACTAAAATTGTGGAATAAATGCAACCATTTGTTGTAGCAGCATGCATATATATATATATATGTTGCATACTGTATATAACAGCATTATCAACTACTAGGAGGCACGCCCCATTTACACGCAGCAATCTCTCCACTTTTGTGTCTGGTGCACGCGCACACCATGTGCGTGTTGTCTAGTGGGCTTCAACTGAAAGGCGTGTCTGTTCCGTGTGTGTGTGTGTGTGTGTGTGAACATGCAAGAATCTCATGCGTGTTGTGTGTCTCTGTGTTGCTGGGCACATGCATGTGGCATAATGTGTCGCGGTCTCCGTGTCTGTTGGATTATCTGCGCTAGCACAGCTTGTGCCCAATTGGCTAGTTCAGATGCCACATACTAGTGGAGACTTTTAGCCTGACACTCAGCCTGAATTTTCATTTCGTTTCACTCCATTATTCAGTCTGAAAGCCCTCTCAATGCAGCGGAGTTCTGAGATGGGGGCGTGGCCAAAGTGGGACTCCACTATGAACCAACGCGATTGGTTCATACTGGATTGTCCCGATCCCGATTCGTCGTACAGATTTTCAACCAAGAAACACCCGCCTTCGAAAGCGTCACCAGACCCTGAAAGCTAGGCAAAGGATTCAGGGGGTGGAGCCAGGCTAGGAGACTTTGGCAACACCAATAACCTGCCACAGTCATTCAATATTTTGTCTACAAAAGGGTTATTACCCCATTCCCATTTATTCTGTATACATATATGATTGATGTGTGGTATGCAGTTTACAACCTGATTTTTGTGTGTGTGTGTGTGTGTGTGTGTGTGTGTGTGTGTGTGTGTGTGTGTGTGTGTGTGTGTGTGTGTGTGTGTGTGTGTGTGTGTGTGTGTGTGTGTGTGTGTGTGTGTGTGTGTGTGTGTGTGTGTGTAAACAAAACACAAGCAAAGAAAATCAAGAGAATGGAGTAAATGATCACCTGTAGTGCCACTGGTGAAGCATATGATACTGAGGTCATCTGGCTTTGGTGGCTGAGAGGAGAATATAGAATGAAAAAATGTATATCACCATGATCTGTTATGCATCCGATACTGTAAATACAGTAGAGACATGCGCGTTTGTACTTACAACTGGCTTTTGGAGATCGTTTTTCCCGAGTGTCTGAAAAACAACTTTAGCATTAGCAACAAACACCGCTTTTTAATCAAGACAATAAAAACATGATCACACACCTTTATATCTTATCTCAGGTACAATGTGTAAATATGTAGATCACTTGTTTGTTTTTCTTTGATTGATCTCTTTTCCCCCTTGCCCTTCCTCCCTTTCTTTTTTTCCTATGGAAATAACAAAACGATAGAACTTGCACGAAAACGAATTTCACCTACTTCTGTAAACCTGTGATGCGACAATAAAGCTGATTCTGATTAAGTACTTTCTGTCTCTTAAGGACTGAATTAAATACATGCGTTTCCTTTTGGTAAATGTAGACTGTACAGATATGCTTGATAATAATCACAATTCAACATTTTTATTACAAAATATATTTTAATCACATGAGCCCTGGCATCCCTATTTTGGGCATCATTTTAAAATGTGTCAAAACTTCCCAAAAATGTCCTTTTATCAAATAAACATGAATTGTGAAAATAGCAGATCTACAAGCTCACAACGTGGCACATCATGACCGCGTTGTGAGCTTGTAGATCAGCTATTTCCACTGTTTGTCATACGACAACGTGTATAGCCTAGAGCTTAAGTTGTTACAAAAATGCCCCCCCCCCACTCTTTAAAATGTTTTAAATAAAATGCCTTTATGTCAACAGTCGTCAATCGTTGTGTCCATTTGCCTCACCTCTACAGCCTCCCAGGACAGGATATCCACGCCACACTTGGCTCCTCGCTCAACCAGCTCAGAGTCGAAGGAATCCATAATGACAATGGTCTTGAGTACAGACGACTGCCCTGTCTCTCGGTTCTGCAGCAACATCTCAGCCTTGTTTTGTTTGTCACACAACACAGTGGAGATCTCCGCTGTAAGCGCGCACACACAAAAACAACATTATATCTGCGATAGTGGAGTCTGGTTCCATCAATTCTACACTGCTCATAATGATTGAAGCCACTCCACACAACTGTTGAACTATATTGTTTAAATATCAGTGTGGTTACAGGCCTTCGAATGTGTGTGTGAACAGAGAATGCAATGTGTTAATTTACAACCTGAGACGTTATAATCGTGAGATCATGTGTGGTATAATTGTTGTCTTGTGAAAGCAAGTCAGCGATGATCAGATTATATCAAATTAAATGAATAAGAAAATGTGAAGGTGAAATGTGAAAAGAGGATTAGTACAAGTAAGATCCCTGTGGAACTCCAGGGATTATTAGATTTAAACCAAGCCATGTAATTAACACCATTAATGAGGAAGAATAGTGGAAGAATAGAGAGACTCCAATTACCTCGGTCAATAATGAACACAAGAGCCTCAGGACCCAGAGTGTCGTACAGCGGAACAACAACCATGGAGTAGGTGTAACAGGCCAATTCACCAATAATCCACTGTGAATGAAAACGTTTCAGAAAAGGACAAACTTGACCATGAACTGATGGTCCCGTTTACTTTTTCCACAGTATAAATCCTGTGCTGAATTGGTGTCTTAGAACGGAATATCCATAATGAAGTACGCACGTCATCTCCAGGAGCACTGATGAATGCCCTGGGCACCCCGACAAGCTGTGACACCGCCGCCCTCCCAACTCACCACTTGAACGCCAGCATGACTATAGATAATAGTCAATTGCCTATCTACAAGCTCACAATGTGTCGCAACACGACGCATTGGTGATCTTGTAGATAGTCTAGTTTTGGCGAAGAGGTTTGGTGTAGACGAAAAACATTGCGTTCCAAGTACAATTGTAACTCGGGTCTGTCTCACTAAGACTAGAGAGTTTAAGTGGCTAACTTGTCAGCAGTGTCATCTTGTCCTACGAAAGGTCATCTCTAGCTTGAGGCCCCCTGAAGTCAACCCGTCCTTCCCTTCTCTTTTTGCATTGCCCATTCTTACCTCAGGTCTGTTCTGGGCAAAGATGCCAATGAAGGTATCAGGGTTCGGCTTCAGGCCCCCGTGAAGAAGCCCTGATCCCAAATGCTCTGCCCTGTCAGACACCTTCAGAAAGACAATAGTGGCATAAAGGTCATTTTGACAGTACAACAGCAGCTCACTGCCATATTGAATTGTATTATTTGCCAATGGCCCAAATGTGTTCATTTGATATTGTACCTGTCTGTACTTCAACCACTGGTATGGCTGTCCTGGGTTTCTGTAGCCTAAGCATGGCCCATTACCTACAGTACAAAGAAGGAATGGGAATTACAAGAACAAATATAATAGTGCCATCATCAAAACTAACATTCAGAGTGTTAGACAGTAGGCAAGTTTCAACAAACGTGACCAACGATAACAATTTAAAGTTTAATGTTATCTGATAGGGATGGGAAACAAGTTAAAAGCCATTTGAAGTGATGCAGTATATAGGCAGAGCCTACACAAATATAGGCAATAGGCTTTGCCTATATTTTTATATTCTAGGATAGAATATAAATAAAAGGTCAAATTAAAATAAAAAGTGAATTCACTGTAGAAATACTTTGAACTCAAACCCATACTAAATACTGGTATGGTGATATTAAGTTACTTTATGATCCCCTTGCGGAAACTTATCCTCTGCATTTGACCCACCCATCCAAACTACTTAGCAGTGAACAGCCACAGTGCTGTGCCCGGGGACCAACTCCTATTGTAATGTCAGTGCCTTGGTCAAGGGCAATAGCAGTCTATGTACCTAGCATGCAGGGTCTTTTGCATTGTGGTGCGCCTGCCATCCATAGCAGACTACATGCCTCAAGCAATTGAACCACAGCCCACTCTACCACTTACCGCTCTGCATTTCACATATCCTGAATGACAAGTAACTTATTATATATCATATTCTGCTCACCATTTAGTTGAAAGTGTAAGTTTAATAGACTAAGAAACTATAGAACGCTGAAAACACTGTTCTGATACTATAGTAGTATACAGTACAAGAGACTGATGGCCAGTTTCATTCAATGTCTTTATTGGTTTTGTTTATAGGCCAACTGAATGAGATTTTAAAAGTTCAAAATCGGTCCTTTAAATGCTTATGGTTCAGAAAGAGTAAAAGGGAATTGTGATGATCACCTGAAACTCTCAGACCCCTCTGGAAGACCTCGTAGAGGGTCTTGGCATCATCATAGTAATAGGATATCAGGTTGTTGTTGTCTTCCAGCACAGCGCTCTTCCTAGCTCCATCCTACACATGGACATGCAATAATATTCTGAAAATGTACAGGTACATTCACATTTTCACTACGGGGCACTGTTGCATGTTGGGTGACTTCCATCACCCTTATTCTTCAACTTAACAACTTCTAAAAATCTGCGTCTTTAATTTAACCTCGAGTTAAATTTGTATACAGTAATTGTTATAAATACATATGAATTGTGGATACATTAACATTGAATATGTGATGGTGCGTGCATCTTTCACACAACAGCCCATGACACCACAAATTAATATTATTATGGCAGAAAGACATTTCGATAAACACCATTTCTAACGGACTGAAGGCCCGGGACAGAGATTATGTTTTGCATTTGCTTCAAAAACACACCTCTTGTTGCTACTACAGATAATCCCACAGATTTTGTCCAAAACTCACAAATTGCTACACATCATCTCTGTTGTCACAAAGCCCTGGCTAGGCCACCCAGCCAAGCTAAGATATGCAAAACACCCCTTTCTAGTTGCCTCATGATATTGACAAGAATACTCATATTACAAATGTAATAAATATCTCTATGCATTTGGGTTGCAGTAATTTTAGAACACATAAAGCTTGGTAAATATTGTCACAGATGGGAAACCAAGAATGTTACCTTGATGCCCAGGGTTTGGCAGCAGAGGTTAGCAGGGGAACGGATGGGTGCGGGTCTGGTGTTGAGGTAGACCAGGGTAGCAGCTGCCAGGGCAAACAGTGTGACGATCGCTGACGTGGGCAGCGGGGAGAACAGCAACTGGAATAGGACTGACTCCATGCCGCACGGTCTACGGAGGGAAAGACCAATTTGGTGATGCATTCAGACTTTAAACTCTATTAGTTATAATTAATAACCTCCTATGATGAAACTCATTAATAAAACAGCTCTGTTATTATTTGTTGGCCATCACTTGGTGAGGTCAAAGTCAGCATTCATTGTGCAATTATCGTCCTTAAAGATGCAATACAAGATAGATGACTTCACTGATGCCCGAGATAGTCTACATTATAGTGTTTAAAAACCCCTCGTTTTTTCAATGTACATCAAATCTCTTCTCTGTTCTACATGCAGATAAGCTATTTTCACCAACTGTTCATGTGGTTAAAGTCATCCAAGTTCAGCAACACCAGGTTAATCAGTAGCCCCGTTTGGAACCTCACTTTCGTGGAGAGTGAGGTTCCAAACGGCGCTAGGTAATCAGCTGAGAAGTTGTTCGCAAAACACTGCTCATGATGATGGACCAAAGGAAATAAAGATATTATGGATGTAATGCATTTGATTCAACAAGGTAGCAAGTTACAACCACAGCTAACAGAGCTTCACTTAGATCAGTTCTTCCTAGAGTGATGAACCACCCTAATAAAAGCTCAGGGTGAACCATAGTTCAAAGTGAGAATTCAAAGGGCATCAGCACAAGGAGAATCCTACTAGATAACACATTGCCAAACCCTCAAAACACATATTACTGTCTCCATGCAAGACTTTCAGAGTCGTATTCATGTGTCGTGCATTCAGAATCTAGAAACTATCATTAACTGGAATTCAGTGGTAAAACTCGTAAAATAAAATAAAACACGCTGAAGTAAACCGCTAGCGGTCATCGTCATCTCTGTGCCATCAGATGGCTGAAGTTTAAACAAACTGCACTGCTCCACCTACCAGAGACAACACCACACTTGCTTACCTGCCAGTGGTGTGTCAGGGTCTCACAGTGGTCCTTCTCTCTGATGGCCCCTGACAGTGTGACACGAGAGTGTGCGTGTTGGTGTGTTTGCAGAGCAGATCGTCTTCCCCTGGTCTGCTGGCTGGTACAAAGAGAATGAGGAAGTTGTGTCAGGTAAGGCAAGTAGGCAACCTTTGAACTTTGGCCACTATCACTTCCACACTGATAACATGAGCACAGACCAAAGCCACTGACAGAAGACATCCAGAACTGTCCTTTGCAAAAATATCAAAGTAAACATATATTGTGCAAATGATTTACCCTGAATTTCAAACAAATGATTGATACCCATGATAACACTAAACAATGAGTGTGCGGAATATGAGTGAACATTTTCAACATTTAGGGAAATGGCCTTTCATTCATCCATAAATACATGCAAAAATCTATTTCAACAACAAAGTGTTCCGCTATATGAGCATGGGGCTACATTATCAGGATATTTTCAGAGGTCGGGCAGGATGTTAGGATGTTTGATTTCATTACTGGTTGAAAGGACTCTCACCCTTCTCTCCTTTCCATCATGTTCACAGTCCCTGTGTGTCAAATCTAAGTACTAAACATTAATCCCCCCCCAAAAAAGAAAAAAATGCTTATGTGTTAAAGTAAATGTAGTTATTGACACTGTCATTGCCTCAAGCCAAATGTATATTTCCTTGTACCACATTGTCAATCACTGAAACTAATCATCTTATTCATTAAAATAAATTCCAGATGGCAGCTTTAAAGAAATGCCTTCACACATTGTATTTGTAAAATGTCAAATTGAGGACCTGCACTAACAGCAAATGTTGTTCAGTTGGAATGGAAGTTATCGGAGTATTGTCAGAGCCTGTGTAAATGACAATGACATGGAAAAACAAACCATATACAACCTTGATAAAAATGCAATCAGTCCAACAGCCCTTCAGCCTGAACGTTTTCATCTTACCCTACCAGGTTGGAGACATGGCAATTGGTCTAAATATGCTTGTTAGTAAGGTTGTTTTATTTCTTTGGGGTTATCAGCATGCATAGGTGTGGTAGATTGCAGCAGGCCTGTTTGTAACCTGATGCTAAGGCAGCATGTTGGGATTTAACTGAGCCTTTCATTTCACTATAAAAAACTGATTATGCAAGTTCAATATTTTGTCAATATTGAAGTCAACAACTGACAACCATTTGTATCAAGTCCTCAATATAGGTGAAATTTCCAAATCATATCGAAGTTGCACGTTTGTGTTCTTCAAGGTGACACATTTGTGCTCCCAAGTTATTATTGTAATAATTTTGTGTTAATGGTAGAGTGAATCAAATGTATGAAGTCTTACTTATGCCTTGTGCCTGGTAGCTCAGCCAGTTACCATAATGCTTCTTGTGAGTCAGGAGGACGTGAGTTTGAATCCAACTCCTCGCATGTCTCCCCTCTCTCTGCCCTAGGTCCTCCCTTCCTGTCTCTTTACACTCTCCTATCTAAATAAAGCATAAATTGAAACAAATAAATAAATAAATAAAACAATCATTAAAAAATGCAAAATGGAGCTGTATGGTTCCTCGGCTGAAGCCCCTCTTCAGTTAGACAGCAAGCTGAACGAACGAGGTCTGTGAAATGCCTTGGCAAGATTACCTGGTGTGATTAGTATCCAGTAGGTTGTTAGTGGACAGGATGATAGGAGATCCCCAGGGGAAAAGCCAGAGCAGCTTAGAACAGCATCACCTTCTAATGTCTCATCTGCTCACCTGTGATCGTTATCACCTTCAACTGAACACAGGTGAGACTCCACACAGCAGAAAGGCATCATCTGCTTTTTGCAAACTAATGCCAGTATGTAAACTCACACTGATGTATTGAACACGCATATAAACAAATGTCTGTACCATTTATTTGTGATATGTAAAACATTATTTAAAAGATATGTATTTGTGGAAATCTGAAATAGGCTAATTATCATTACTTGAAGAACCCCACATTGAAAACAAAATGTGTACGAGCCCTAAGCAAAACTGTGTGTGTGTGTGTGTGTGTGTGCGTGCGTGCGTGCGTGCGTGTGTGCGTGTGCGCGTGTGCGTGCGTGTGTGTGTGTGTTACAGATCAAAGATAGCAGATGAGATAAACTTGCACTTTGACAAGGAAAATAAACTAAAGCTGAAGCACCTTTGGAACTGACTGATTTATGGTTGATAAAAAAACATATCTTCAGTCCTCACTAAGCCTGATAAAATACAGTCTTGTTCTACACTCATAATGAAATCGGAAGTCAAATATCAATCATGTTAATCTAGTACAAACAAGTACATTTCTTAAACCTGCACAGTAACCCTACATGTTTTTCTTTGTGCATATAATGTATGCAATATAACACACTGACTGTAAACCCACCGCAACCCACTGACTATACCACCTGTTCCTGCATTGATTATTTTGTTTTAATGCAACTTGTTACTTACTTACTGCTGGAGAAGCTCAAGGACCAATCATGTCAAGGTACTGTCACTGTTATTGTGCAATTGAAAAACTTCAGCATAAAGGAAAATAAAGAGCAATAAATTACTAAATCCATTCCCATCACAGCTGAATGATGCCCTGAGATGCTCTCTCTCTCTCTCTCTCTCTCTCTCTCTCTCTCTCTCTCTATCTCTCTTAGATATTCCCTCCCCTACAACTGTTTGCACATTGTGACCATCACCAGGGGAGTGGATATTTAAGCCTTGCAACTTGAGCGCAGATCCTGTATCTTCCGTATAGAGCTCCAGTGTGGTGATAAAGGATGCCCTGTGCCATATTCACACCCTGTGGCTTTAGCCAGATGTCAGTGCTTCTTCTCTTGCTGACCGCCGACGCAGTCCCCGGCAACGGTATGAACCAGACCCTGACCCAGAGGTTAGTGATCGGCTTCCAAGCTCCCTGGAACGCGACGGTGCCTTTCAGCGCTCTGCGGCTGGGCTCGGCCATGCAGATGGCTGTGGAGAAAGTCAACTCCAACCCTTCCCTTCTGGGCAACTACAGCCTAGAGTTCGTGTACATGGACTCGGACTGCGATCCCAAGGCGTCCCTGGCGGGGTTCATTCACCAGGTGTGGAAAGACAACGTATCTGCCCTCTTTGGTCCTGCCTGCCCTGAAGGAGCTGAGGTATACTGTCATCCAGGGGCCATAATATGGTTTTAGTACATTTTTGATGATTACGTTTTTTAATCAGATTTACATATTGCCACTGCTTGTGGGTTTCCCCACTATTATCCAAAAATATTTGTAGTATTGTTGTGCTCGGGGTAACAGTATTGCTTGGTTTGCAGGTTACCGGTCTTATCGCATCCACTTGGAACATCCCCATGTTTGGCTTTGTAGGGCAATCCTCCAAAATGGACAATAAATTCATTTATGATTCTTATATCAAACTTGTCCCCCCTCTTAAAAGAAGCGCAGAAGTCCTTCTCAAGACGCTGGAATTCTTTGGATGGAGTCATGTGGCAATGATTGGAGGGGGTTTAAACTCTAACACTTGGGACAAAGTTGATGCCCTGTGGAGGACTACTGAGGATCTCCTGAAGACCAAAGTGTCCGTGCTTGCGACAGTCAAGTTTGACACTAGCAACCCGCAACTCATCCGTAAAAATTTGCAGTACATCGCAACAGTTGCAAGAGGTAGGATAGATGTCCATGAAGCATTACCTGTTTGTGAATCTGGGCCCTCCCTTTTCCATCTGTCTTTACCACAATACAGAATATAATTCACTAGTAAAGATCATGCCTTAAAACAATTGATCGATTTGGGTTGTTTATCATGTCCTATAAAAAGCCCTAATCTAAGTAGACATATTCATACTGAGAGTACTCTTTGATCTTAGGATGCAACAAAATCTCACCATTTCCTATGTGTCTACTTATCTTACTCATCTTTAGTTCCTACAGTATTACTGTCTCATGTCCTGTCCTTCCTCTGTCTCTTGCAGTGGTGGTGGTTGTGACCAACAGTGAAGACTCTATGGCTCTGTTACTGGAGGCTGAGCGACAGGGTCTGATGAATGGAGAGTATGTGTTCTTCCTAAATCAGCATTTTGCGGCCAGTGGCAGTGTGGTGAGTAAGACTAATTTTGTTTTATGATTTATTTATTTGTTGCAATTTATGCTTTATTTAGATAGGAGAGTGTAAAGAGACAGGAATGGAGGACCTATAGGGCAGAGAGAGGGGAGACATGCGAGGAGTTGGATTCAAACTCACGTCCTCCTGACTCACAAGAAGCATTATGGTCAGTGCACTAACTGGCTGAGCTACTAGGCACCCCATAAGTAAGACTTCATACATTTAATAATAATAATAATAATAATAAACTTTATTTATATAGCACCTTTCATGACATAAATGCAGCGCAAAGTGCTTTACAGAAAAAAACAAAAACAAACAATTTTGTTTTATAAAATACAGAATAAAACACTGGCAAAAAACACTGGCATACAATTAATGGCTAAAACAATACATAACAGGCAGTGAGGCAGTGAGCAAAACAGTAAAGACATGAATAACAACACAGAGATTTAGAAGAGAAAAAATCAACTAAAAGCAAGAGTGAAGAAATATGTCTTGAGCTGTGCTTTAAAACTGTCCACAGAGGGTGCCTGTCTTATGTGTAATGGGAGTTTATTCCAAGCCGTCGGACCGTAGAAGCAGAATGCTGCTTCACCGTGTTTTTAATATGACATTTCAGGCACTTCGAGTAGGCCTGCACTAGAAGACCTGAGGGGGCGGTTTGATTCATTCTACCATTAACACAAATTTGAATCATTCAATCTTGAATGTTCATGGCTCATGACAGCATGTACAATAGGTCTAATAATTCACTTTTTCAAAAGTTGTTGAGGGGCCTCTCCAAAACTGCTTTCACTTCTGCCCACTCTTAGAATAATGTTGAATTGTTGCAGAATTTCCCATTTAGTTACTCCATATACATTTCAGAAAATCATTAGATTTGAAGCCTGGAATCAAGCCAACCATTCTCCAGGTAAACCATGACCGTAAACATTTGATTCTGTTCATAAAAATAGTAACACTTCCATAGTAACGCAAGCTCCACCAATCAGAGCGCTGCTATAGATTAGGATTGTGGATAGTGAAGTATTTCTCCATGACATCAGAAATTAAACATGTTTATCTTAAAACTAGATTGATTGCATACAGACGTGTGGCTTCTACAGGAGCATATACTGTAGCATCGTGTTACAATCAGGGCCCTCGTGGTAAGACAACATTGGCTTGTTACAACATTATAGAAATAAATCCTGATAAAATATTCTCTATGGAGAAAATGAATGGGCCTTCCAGAATCTCACTGTTGAGCCCTATGGGCAGCATCAATGCACTCTGCAAATTTCATGCCAATCCACATGTGAGAATTTGGCCTGAGGGTGACGCTAAAGAAAAGGTCACCAAAATCAGTAGGGCTCATCCTCTAGGGAGCATGAAAGGGCACAGCGAGTTTCATGGCAATCCAGTCTGTAGTTTTCAAGATATCTTTTTTTTCTTTTCTTAACCAGGGTAAATCATATTGAGAGTTCCATCTCTTTTTCAAGAGCCCCCTGCTTCACACTTACTCACTCACTCACATATTCACAGTCACCACAAGTGCACTCCTCTAACCTTTAGGCCACCACTGCCCAAAGGTTACGTTGCTAAGACAATTTCATCTTTACAAAGAACCCGTTCTACAAAGTCAAAATTCATTAAATGTTCTAGATTTCAGGCGAAATTCTATTTAATCCTCACCCAGATGATGGCTACTCAGATGATCATGATGAGCGCTCCTGGGGGGACCTGTCTCTTGCTCAGGGACACTTCGACATGTAGACATGGGCAGGCAGGGAGTTTGTGAATCTTTTAAGTGTCTACCAATGGCCTAATCTGTCAAACGTAATCTAATACATATTAATTCTTCTCCTTGAGCAGGATAACTTGTGGAAAATTGCAGTTAACAACCGCATTAACAAGGCTGCCGCCATAAGAGCGTTTGATATGGTCTTCATCATTGGCCAGAAGTCATACGAGGGCTACGACTACTATGACTTCTTTGAGCAGGTTTATAAAAGGCTGAAGAACCCTCCGTTTCTGAGCAACCTCACCTCTGAGGATGAGGTAATTACAGTACACCACTGAGAATCAATTCAATACACAGTAGAATCCTCAGTATTCATTTAAGCCACTATAATTCATTGTATGACAAATAGCAAATATAGATCTGCTTTAATTTGAAAAACGAAATCACAGTTTGTGCGTATAATGACATGCATAAAATAGAAAGTGTTTAACTCAGAGTTGCAAATGGATGAATTAACACTAAGGGTTTTATTGTGTATAGTTAAGAAATGCTAACCACATTTTGTAAAATGAAATAAAGAACTTTTGATTTCTCCATGTGAACTGTGTGTTATTCTGTACTATTTCAGGTTAGCCCTTATGCTGCCTATCTGCATGATGCCGTGCTTCTTTATGCTATGGGGTTGAAAGAGGTCCTAAAAGATGGCAAAAACCCTCACGATGGACGGCAGCTGCTTCTCAAGTTAAAGAACAAGAACAACATCCGATTCGATGGTAGATTTATTTAATCCTACATTATTAACGTACACAGTCAAAATCCTCGGTGTAAATTGTTTCTCTCAGTTACAAATGGGTAAATTAACAGAGGATTTGTGACATTGTGCTTATAATATTCTGTGACTCGAAGGCACTATCTCGAAGGCACTATCTGTGACTCGAAGGCACTGTCTCGAAGCATGACAACTTAAAGGGATATATCACTTTCAAAAAAACTTTTGGTAATTTTTTCGTCTACTCAGGCCTTTGTGAGCCCCCCAGACAGTTTTTAAGTTGCTCGATTCAGTATTTAGATATTTGATATTCATTTTATCAGACACGCCCCCTTCCTATACAAACCCATTGTAACTTCAAAATCCACTTTAACCATGTTAGATTCATAAAAAACACCCGTCCTTGGTTCTGGTGACTCATAGCGCCCCCCTAATACGCGAGGGGCCGTGTTTTTTCAATTACTTTTTTCATTTATTTTTAATATTTGTTATGGAAAATGAAAAAAAATTAAATACAATAAAAAAATCAAATAAAATAAATGAAAAAATTTATCGGAAAAACACGGCCCCCTCACGTATTAGGAGGGCAGTATGAGTCACCAGGACCAAGGACAGGTGTTTTCGATGAATCTAACATGGTTAGATGAATATCAAATATCTAAATACTGAATCGAGCAACTTAAAAACTGTCTGGGGGGCTCACAAAGGCCTGAGTAGATAGTGAAATATAAAATAAAATATTAAAGTGAAATATCCCAGTTTTGGGGTATACAGTGGCTTCGAGTCAAAGCCCGTATTCCCAAAAACGTAAGTTGTTATGCTTGCTTCAAATATGATTTTTTTAAATAAATATTTCCGAACGTTTATAATTTTCAAAAATAATGCTTTAAGAAACCTTTGCACCTTTGCAGGTGCTTCTGGACTGGTTACTTTTGATGAAGAGGGGGAGAGGAACGTGGACTATTCCATTTATGACCTACAGCATACTGAAGATACCACCAAGTTTGTTCCTGTCCTCCAATTTGATAGTCGTTCCAAAGCTATCAGGTAAAGAGTACTATTACCAAAACTAAATGAGTATTTACATTTTGTGAATATATAAAGAGAAACTACTGAGATGCAGTATCAAAATTGCATACAAAATGTGGAATGCTCACTTCAGGCCAACCTCCAACTTTGCATCTGTGATCTGGCCAAAAGGAAAGCCGCCGTCTGACAAGCCAGAGTGTGGCTTCAACAATGAGTACTGTGAATGGCTATCAAACGGTACAGTCAACTACTCACTACAAATATGCTTTACCAGTTGTTGTTGGACTTAATATTTGTGTCCGTTAGTTATATGAGCAGAAAAAATCTTTCCTTTATTTTCTCAGGTACTTTTGGTTGAGACTGTAGGCTACAACCAAAAACTTTAGGATGATAAAATAGCTAAAATAACTTTTAATACCAATGGGCATCACGCATGATACATGCACAGAGCAAGTTAAGTCAGGAAACTCAGTGCAGTTGCTACTGGCTGACCATTGGTCGGTCTCAGCTCCACACTTCTATTTTCAACTAATCATATACTCACTTCATTGATGGAGCACCCTGGGAATACCACTCATTTTCAACATTGAAATGTCTTTAATACACCTTAGAGCTGTTGTGTGGAAATAAGAAAAAAGTACACCCTGCGTATGTCACTAAATGACACTATGTCTGCTAAATGACTGTAATGTAATGTCACTGATCACATAATCTCAATCAATTATCCAGTTCTAGGCAACATAGAAGGGGGGGAGGGACTTTTTTCTTATTTCCACACAACAGCTCTAAGGTGTATTAAAGACATAGTTCAATGTTGAAAATGAGTGGTATTCCCCTTTAAATGGTGAAGTTTGTATTGCTCATTCCTTGCTTGCCGTTTGCTGCTGCCTATTGCTATCTGTGCTACCACCTGTTGTTTTGGATCTGTTTTATGTACTATGGGGGATTAAGAATTCCCCTATTGATAGGGGACATGTAGTGTGCTCCCTCAGAGTACTTAAAAGCAGATACATTCATCGCCAAACCAAAATAAAGTATTGCTCATTTCATATTCATTAAACCTATTTTAATCCATTCATGGGTTGTCCTGACTGAAATGACATTCTTGTGCATGGCATTATTCTCTATTCCATTTAGCCTGTCTTCCATTTAATATTATGCCAGGTCCTTTTACCCTTCATTTGAGGGTGTTTGTGAAAGTAACCCAAAAGCAATATTGGGTATTTATTGGCAGAGAAGTATTATAATATAACTTATTACTTTAAATTAAATGTAATCAGTAATATTATACTATAATAACACTGTAACTCTGATGAAATATACAGGCACTATCTTGACCAGACAACTAACCTTCCCTAATGTATGATGTTGATTTGTCTCAGACATCTCCTTGGTGGTCATATTAGTGACCGTCCCCTGCATTGGTCTGCTGGCGTTCTTCTGCATTGGGCTCCTCCTCCTGCAGAAACTACGGCTCCAGACGCGGCTCGATGACTCCTGGTGGTGGCTCATCAAATTCAGCGACATCGCCATCATCAAAGAGCCGAAAGTCTGAGCCTCCTCTCACCCATATAGCACACTGTCTGTTCGAACTAGTGTTTCCCAAACAGTGGGTCGGGACCCGTATGTGGATCTCGGACCCATTTTTATGAGTCGCACTAAATACTGCATTCTTTTAACTTTTTTGATTTTCAAAAAAATCCTCACAAATTCAAACATTTCCACGAGTTAAAAACTAATTCAAACATTTTTCAAAATAATTCCATAAAAAAGAAATCCATGAATTAGAGGGGGAAAATACTATAGTAAAAAGTAGTGAAGACAGCTGAAAATAGCCGCTCACATCACGTCGCATCGACGTGTTGTGAGCTTGTAGATCGGTAATTTTCACTAGTTTGGGTCCCGGGATGACATTTCTCTTTTGGATATTGAGCTAAAAAGATTGGGAACCAATGTGTTAGAACAATGATAGATAAACACAGGCCAATGGCATGCATATCATATGATCATACAATCATATGATGTTCTGCATAGTAGTGTATATCTGTCTGTCATTTAATGTCTCCATGAATTGAGTAACAATAACAAGCCATTGCGGCTTTTCTGGGCTTTTTCAACCCTATTTAGTTGACCTTGTATTGTGAACTTTTTTATCTGCAAACTTCTAAATAAAGTATTCAATCAATCAATCATGCACACACACACCAGCGCATAATTATTCTGTGAAATAAAGTGACATGGTTATTGTGTGTGTGTGTGTGTGTGTGTGTGTGTGTGTGTGTGTGTGTGTGTGTGTGTGTGTGTGTGTGTGTGTGTGTGTGTGTGTGTGTGTGTGTGTGTGTGTGTGTGTGTGTGTGTGTGTGTGTGTGTGTGTGTGTGTGTGTGTGTGTGTGTGTGCACAACAGCAACATTCATTGCAGGCATCTCTGAGCACCACAGCCAGTAAGAGTTGGAGTGGAGGTTCCCAGTCCATTGTCTCCTCCTGTAGCTACGGCCTGAGGGATAAGTCAGGAAAAGAACACATCTACTCAACCATAGGCCTCTTCCAGGTATTCGGTCTGATTAGCAATACCCTGCATTTTGTATTGTTTGGCAGTTTTGCCTTCAATTTTGCCTTCAGTTGATGCAAAAAAGAAACATTTGACAACTGCCCAAAGTTCAAATTAAGCATGACCCATTTATCATGGAAACAAATCTGTGCCAAGTCCTACTGGTCACCAAAACAGTTTAAGAAGAAAAAAAGGGAATAACAAGGATTTATTTTATGGAATTGCATGTTTTGTTCAATTGGCTAATATGTTCTCGATGAACCAAATCCATGGCATTTCACTAATAAATCCCCAACAAATTGCCAAAGCATCTCAGGGAACTACATGTAACATATATAGATTTTATCATGAGAACCACCTCTATATTGAAAACAAGATGCTTTATAGACATCCCATATCTCAGCTAATAAAGAGTTTCAACGAGAAATGCTAGAGCACTACTGCTCAGATGGATATTTTGAATTGCAAAATGAAAAATCTCTAATTTGATTGTCTGCTATATAAACTTCAAGTTGTGGCGTTGTCTGTGGCGGGCAGTGTCTACACATATATGGTCTGGACATGCCCTCCGTCAGCACTTGGTGGCATATGATATGCCCATCACAAAATGAAATGCATTTAAATGTGATTGAATGTCTAACTGATGCAATGTTTCTTTGGGGGCAGGGAAATCAAGTTGCCATCAAATACTTGAGGAACCAGATGGTCAGTGATGTCAGAAAGCCCTCCATCGTCGAAGAGTTTGCTATGGTAAAGTACCATGATTTATGTTCTTCTCATCATTCCAGTTGTATTTATTTATTTATTTCAACTTAAAAAGTCGTTCATTAAAGCTCGACTATGAATTTGCTTTGTGATTACAAAGTTATTTTGTCAAATCTGTATCATACAGTAATACAATATAACTTGGTTTGGTTCTCCAGTAAATCATAAGGGCCACAGTGGCAAGTTCCCTATCTCAAATCACCACAAATCTGTTTGATCCAACACCATAATTTAAAACTTAAAGCTACCCCCTCTGTAACTTTCCTGTTCTACCCGGATTAAAACTGGGTTCTCCTGCTCAAGCGCTTACATTTTTTACCATTGAGTTAATAGTGCCTTTCTGCTTGCTCAGGGGAGCAATGTAATTTTGACCTTCAGGCAGTATACCACTTGTCAACCAGTCGTGTCAAACCAGACACAGGATCAAAATGTCTAAATAGAAGAGCAGGGAGATTTTAGCTATACTGTATATAGCAACATACATTATCTTTTAACACGAATCCTCTCTTCTGGGGGTCCCTGGTAAAAAAGCAATAATTCTGATGGGGGTCCGCGGCCAAATATATATATCAATTTGGGAGTCCTTTGCCCAAAAAAGTTGTCGAGAACTACCGATTTAAGAAGGCATTTGTAGAATTGGCCTCACGTCTTACTAAGTAACAGTGCCCAAGGAATGTGGTATTGTGTGCCTAACCTGCCTACACTCTTTAAGACAGATGAAAGAATTGAAGCATGAGAACTTGGTGCAGTTCTTTGGAGTGTGTATTGAACCGCCAAACATCTGCATGGTCATGCAGTACTGCAAGAAAGGCAGTCTGAAGGTAATTGCAAAAAAACTACATTATGCTCATTTATTTTTAAGAATACTCATGTTTAATGCTTACTGCATTGTGACTTACTTGGAATGTCCTACAGTACTAATTATTATTATAGCCTTATAAGGTATTATATACAATAATGAGTACCATAGAATGATTGACAAATTCCATAATTTGATCTGACTTCTCTGACGTATCTGCCCACCCCCCTTTAATTTTTTTCGTAGGACGTTTTGAAGAATACAGACCTTGAACTGGATTGGATGTTTAAACTGTCTTTTGCCTATGATATCGTTAATGTGAGCTCATTTATATCATCAGAAAAACATATATAGTCATATATATATACACAGTATTACCTAGTAGACTACACTTTAACTTAATTTATGCCTTATACTAAAATGCATGGTATTTGGAACCCATTCATGCTTTTAACCCAGTCATTCATACTGCATGAAGGGAATGGATTTCATTCACCAGAGCACCCTGAAGTCCCATGGGAACCTAAAGCCCAAGAACTGTCTGGTGGACAGTCGGCTCCAGATTAAACTATCTGGCTTCGGACTGTGGGAGTTCAAACAGGGGACCAAAACCAGAGTCATCGTCCAGGAGAATACCCAATATGAAGGTCAGTGAAAGGCTTGTTAAACTAAGTAGCTGATCTGAAGTTAACTGAAGAAGATCCACAAGGGATCAAAAACATCCAAAACATTGTGCAGGTATGACATTTTGTGCTTGGACATACTGAAACGCATATGGTTTAACACAGCACAATATCATAGATTAACCTTGCACGTATTAATTGTTTTACTCCAATACAACAATTCCTTTGCAGTGCAGTTCAGTAGCGGTTACGGTTAAAAAGGGGAGACGTCTCAGTATCAGTATTTTTCTATAACTGTGTCCCAGAGATGTACTGGACAGCTCCCGAGCTTCTGAGACAGGTATGTATCCCATGTAACGGGACGCCAAAGGGTGACGTCTTCAGCTTTGCCATCATCATGCGAGAACTCATCTACAGTTCTGAGACCGGCCCATACCATGACATCAACCAGGAGCCCAAAGGTTAGAATGACACATTACCATGTGTAGGGCTGTCATGATTACAAATTTAAGTTGACGATTAATTGTCACTCAAATGATTGCAATTAACTTAATTTAATTGTGTGTTTGGCATTGAACATTGGAACATATGAATAAAAGTGTATTTCTGTTTGCCTTTTAGGCTTCGTAATAAAAAATTGCAGATATAGAAAATAGCTGATCTTCAAGCTTACAACGCGTCACCAAGTGATGCATTGTAAGCTTGTAGATCTGCTATTTCTGCTTTTTTAATATTTGAAAATGTGTGAAAAATTTTCAACATGGAAACGATTATGACGATTATGACGATTATGACGATTATGCTAAAAACAATTGCGATTATCTCAAATAATTGCGATTTGACGATTATGTAATAATTGTGACAGGCCTAACCATGCGGAGGTTGCTTATCGTCGTGGTCCAGCTGGTACAAAACAAGAACCTGTTTGTCTATGTAGAGATTATTAAACAGCTGCAGACCCCTCTCCTGTGCGGCCCCATCCGACCAACGCTGTCTGACCAGCTGTGTGACGAAAAACTAAACGCCTTGCTGAGGGCCTCCTGGAGTGAGAACCCTGACACCAGACCGCCATTCAGCGTCATACGGAGACAGCTAAAGGAGGCCAGTCCAGACAGGTGAGATGGAGAATGCTTTTAATTAATTAATTAATTATTGTTATTTTAATTTGTATTTAAACCAGGGGTCTTCAATGTTTTCCAGGCCAAGGACCCCCTAGCTGAGAGAGAGATGAAGCAGGGACCCCCCTCTATATTGTATAAAATTGTGTTTCAGATTAAACTTCTTTTTTTTTGCTCTTTTTTCCCTCTCTACACCTATACCTCTTTTGCAAAAATAGCCGATCTGCCAGCTCACAACGCCTCGCAGCGCGAGGCGTTGTGAGCTTGTAGATCTGCTATTTTTGGCTAAAGTTCTCAGTGGTTCAAGTGGTTAATGTTAAAAAATATATATATAATTATATCACAAAGATTTGGCGGTCCCCCTGCAGTATCTCTGAGGATAAGGTCCCGGACCCCCCGTTGAAGACCCCTGATTTAAACAATTCCCTGTGAAGTATGTGAACATTCAGTTAATATTATTATCTTCTAATTTTTAAAACAATGCTATGACCTTATCTTGTAGTCATGTAAATATACTGGACAACATGGTAGAGAAGTTGGAGAAATATGCAAACCATCTGGAGGAAGTTGTGGAGGAAAGAACCAATCAGCTTACAGTAGAGAAGGCTCGCGCCGACAAACTTCTCTCTAGCATGTTGCCAAGGTAACAATGGTATATAGCACTGACACCGTCTATCGCAAAGGCCTCCATGGACTTTGTTGAGTATACTGTTTGTACTGTACATATCGATATGGTGCAGCTGTTCTGCACGACTCCAGAAGCATATATGGATAAACTGACAATTGAACCTCACCCCTTGTTGAAGTTAAAGGTAGGGTAAGTGATTTTTTGTTTTGTTAAAAAGGTTAAAGTACTATATTCTGATAGTAATCATTGCTACAGAGCGTTTGTCTCTCCAGCTCTTTAGTAAACAGTTATAGTACATTTTCAGGTAGGTGACAACATTTAAGCCAATCAGGAGAGAGCACTGAAAATGCATTTTCTGTTTAATAAAGAGCTGGGGAGACATGGGAGACTCCTTTTACTGAACAAACACTCTATAGCAATGAGTACTATTCGAATATAGAGATATTTAACACTTATTTTAACCAAAGTAAATCACTTACTCTACCTTTAAGTAAAAATCAACATGAGTTTTAATTATATAATAATTATATTTCACTTTCAAACATGTTTGGGGTCATTTTAACTACTCAGGCTTTTGTTGCTTGATTTGTATTTAGATATTTGATATTCATTTTATCGGACACTCCCACCTTCCTTCAAACTCTATTTTAACCATGATACTGTAGATTAATTGAAAACAGGACATTGGTTCTGGTGACTCATAGTGCCCTCCTAATACATGAGGGGGCCATGTTTTTTTCGATAAATGTTTTCATTCATTTAATTAACATTTTTTATTGTATAATTATTATTTTTTCCCCAAAAGAATATATTAATTAATATATTAATTAAGTTACAATGGGTTTGTATAGGAAGGGGGCGTGTCTGATAAAATCAATATCAAATATCTAAATACTGAATCAAACAACTTAACAACTGTCTGGGGTTTCCACAAAAACCTGGGTAAACGTTAAAATGACCCCAAACATGTTTGAAAGTGAAATATCCCTTTAATACGATCTGTGTAGACCACTGGCTTGATGGATGTCCTCTGAATGGAAATCCATCCAAAAATATATAATGTATAATTCGTCATAGTCTCTATATTAAAGGGATTGTAGGCGATTCAGAGATAAACAAAGAAAAAAATCCAGCAGTTCGTTTCCCCGCCCACCAGGGGGTGTCGCACGGAGGACTTCCATAGAGTTAAGGAGACTTCTAAACCGTCCATGCCGAATATAGGTTACTTTATTCGGATACAATTCGCGGAACTGCCCGCCCCTGCCGGTTCTCTGAATTTTTATTTTTAAATAGGCTCTTTCATGACAAATTGACCACATATATGAAGTTAAACAACTAAATTCTATCCAAACGCTGTCTGAAAAGTAAATTATGTTCATCAAAAACGGAGTTTGAGAGCATTTTAAAACCGAAAGTAAAAAGTCCACACGGACACGGACGCGCACGGATGCGCACATGCGTGCGTGAATTTACGCACCGGATACCCGGATGTGTAACCTAAATAGTAGGGAAAATACGGATTTCAGAAAGAGGAGTGTTTTTCAATGCAGGAAAACACCCCAGCATCATTATATAGTGGCTGATAGAGGGGGAAAAATGCAAAATATATATATAGAGGTATTTTTCAAATATAGGCTTAATGTTGCCTACTATACCTTTAAGGCATTTGTCAATACATGTCATTCATTATCTATTCACAGGCGTGGCCAAATACTGCATCGTACAGTAAATAGACATTGACCGTTTTCCCATCAATGGCTTCATTTTTAGGATGGTTTCCACATTCATAAAAACAATTATAATTGAGTCAATGTTGGCCAAACATCATTCTGCGGTAAACAAATCATGGATGGTTGCATTTTGTTCATAAATCAATCTTGTCTCCACGGATTATTTTCAGCTACGCCGTATGTTGGCAAAAGATTTGACCTACAACTCCACACCCGTATGCTGTAGCTAACCATAGAAGCTGGCACAAAGCAACTGTAAACGATCCCAGCTTTAATGTTATTGGCACAGTTAAAACACTTGTTTTGCCATCCAAATGTAGTTGCATTGCACAACATGTTTCAATCTATGACCTATGGTTCAAGACTCATAGGCACCAGAACATAAACTGGGTTCTTAAAATGCCTCCATGAGGCCGATTTTTTTTACCATGATATAGCCAATGGCTTCCTAAAAAATTAGTAGAGGGAATTCGGCAGCAGCAGGCTACCGTTGTAGACCTACTAGTCAGTGGTCTGAAAATGTCAGAACGGCGGTTTGGTTCTTGTGATGTCATAAGTTAACCCATTAAAACCAGGAAGGCATGTGTGTAATTTTAGATTTTTGTGTCGGCTATTCAAAAATAGCAGATCTACAAGCTCACAGCGCGTCACTTCGAGCTGCGCTGCGAGCTTGTACATCTGCTATTTTTGAACATTTTTGGAAAAATCTGGAACGTGTGAGAAGTACTGATTTAGAAGGCACAATTTGTAGAATCGGCCTCAAGTCTTAATGGGTTAAACAAAATGACACGTAAAAAAGTCTGTTGCTGTTCGATTGTCTGCAGGTACATTGCAGACCAACTGATGGCCGGGAAGTCGGTAGAGCCTCGTACCTACGACAATGTGACCATCTTCTTCTCTGACATTGTGGGCTTCACCTCCATGTGCTCCGTCAGC
Organism: Gymnoscopelus braueri; assembly: GCF_963280865.1. NCBI lineage: Eukaryota > Metazoa > Chordata > Actinopteri > Myctophiformes > Myctophidae > Gymnoscopelus > Gymnoscopelus braueri. The sequence goes on along the minus strand of NC_137617.1, from coordinate 28,648,836 downwards.
TCTGCCATGGAGGTGGTGTCACTCCTCAACGACCTCTACAGCCTCTTTGATGACATCATCAAGCAGTACGACGTCTACAAAGTGCGTAATGCGAGTAGAGCTGTTGTCACGATTATGAAATTTTACCTGACAATTAATTGTCATACAAATAATTGCGATTAACGATTTCTTTGTGTGGCTTTTAGGCCTTGTAAACAAAAGTTGCACGGGGGTAGACAAAAAGACCACCATTGCTACGTTGACTACGCAATTAAAAAAAATAATAATAATAAGCGGACCCTCTGACTGCGAGCTTTCAGTGTGGCAGCGCCTGACCTCTGGAACTCTCTCCCCATGGAGATTCGCCAACACTGGACTCTTTACAGTCCGCACTGAATAGACACTTGTCTAGACAGTTTGTATTTTTTTTGTATTATAAAGCGTCCTTGGGTTTCTGAAAGGCGCTCACGGAGTGAACTTCCATTTCTATGCTGATGATACCCAGCTGTATCTTTCAGTAGCTCCAGACGACCCCTGCGCTCTAGACCCATTGTTGACCTGTCTGTCCAGTATAAAATGTTGGATGAGTGAGAACTTTCTTAAGCTAAATGAGGATAAAACAGAAGTTCTCATAATTGGCTCCAGTGAGCAGAGAGAATCAATAATAAGTAGACTTGGTAACCTGGCTGTAGAAAGTAACACCACAGTAAAGAACCTGGGGGTTATTATCGATTCTGAATTGAATTTTAATACACACATTAATCATGTCACCAAGATTGCTTTCTTTCATCTTAGAAATATTGCGCGAATTAGAGACTATCTGTCGTTAGACGATGCAAAAACGTTGATCCACGCTTTTGTTTTCTCTCGGCTTGATTACTGCAACGCACTCTACTCTGGCCTGCCAAAGAAAACAACTGACAGATTACAACTTGTTCAAAATGCGGCAGCCAGAATTTTAACTAAAACTAGGATGAGAGAACATATCACTCCAGTTCTAGCTTCACTACACTGGCTCCCGGTTGTTTTTAGGATTGATTTAAAAAATATTTTAATAGTTTATAAAGCTCTAAATGGTCTGGCACCTTCCTACCTCTCTGACTGCCTAGAGAGATATGTTCCAAACCGGGCCCTCAGGTCTTCAAGTGCTGACCTGCTCGAGGTGCCTACAATGACATATAAAAAATACGGTGAAGCAGCATTCTGCTTTTACGGACCGACAGTGTGGAATAAACTCCCATTACACTTAAGACAGGCAGCCTCTGTCGATAGCTTTAAAGCACAGCTCAAGACCTATTTCTTCACTCTTGCTTTTAGCTGATTCTTTGGTTGATTTTAAATTCCTCACTGTATTGCCTATTTTAATGTTGATTTTATTTTATTTTTGTTTGCTTTATTGTTAAATTGGTTCTAACTGTAATTGTATTCTTGCTCTGTAAAGCACTTTGAGCTGCATTTCATGTCATGAAAGGTGCTATACAAATAAAGTTTATTATTATTATTATTATTATTATATAAATGTTATATAAACATTATTATATATTATTACAGAGAAGGTGTTTTTTTTTTTTTTTAAAGAAAGCTTATTCTTATTCTGTTCATACAAATTTGAAAAGCATGTGCATTTCATTTTGTAGTTACTGTGGAACGGTTTGGATGATGAAATCAAATAAAAATACTTTGAAATACTTTGAACACTATGATTGTGAGGTACAGAGAAGAGGAAGCGGGGGGTGTTGAGGGTATATGGTAATATGGTACAGTATGGTTCAGTACGGTTCAGTATAGAATCTTAGAATCTTCATAGAGACCTGATTTAAGTTCATTCTTTGTAAAGAAAAAAAAAAGAAATAGGGGTAATTCGAACAATTACTATAATTATTATTTTGTATTATTGTGTATTATTTTGTGATTTTGTTTTTAATGTACGTATTAAACATTAATTAATTTAATCCTCCAATCTTTTCCAGGTGGAGACGATTGGAGATGCGTATATGGTAGCTAGTGGTCTGCCTCTCAGCAATGGCGTCAAGCATGCTGTGGAGATTTCCAAAATGGCTCTGCATTTCCTGTCTTCCATCAAGGTCTTCAAAATTCCCCACATGGCTAACGAGAGCCTGGCGCTTCGCATTGGAATACACTCAGGCAAGTACAAACATACATCGAATCAGAGATAATTGCTTGTCTTCAAAAAGATAACATTGTGGATGGCATTTGGAATTGGTTTGACTGATTCAGTTATTTAGATCAGTGGTTCTCAACCTGTGGGTCGGGACCCCCAGGGGGGTCTCCAAATGATTTGCTTAATGTGCAACATTGTTTTCTCACTCAACAGTAAACAAACCAACATACAGTATGTATGTGTATACGGGGTATCTGTACATTTCTAAAGTGTCAATTTAAGGACTTTCAATACCTTTTTAATACCTCTAAAATGAAAAACATTTCAAAGTAATGCGTCAAAAGTAATCAACAAACTATACTACCAAAAATGGTTAAACATTGGCCAAATTGTCAAATATTAGAGGCAAAATGGTGATCTACATGCTCACAATGCCTCGCAGATCGGCTATTTTCACAATGGAACAGAGTCTAAACTAAATGTAATGCCTTAACTACAATTCCAAGCGCTTGTCAGGGTGGGGGGTGGGGGTGAAGTGTGTCCCCAGTTCAAATATGATTATTTTGGGGGTCACAGCCTGAAATGTTGAGCACCACTTTAGATCACATTCGAGAAATTGGAATACATACTCATGTCTTTGTTCATGCAATGTAGGTCCTGTGGCTGCTGGCGTGGTGGGCAGCACTATGCCCCGTTACTGCCTATTCGGGGACACGGTGAATACAGCTTCTCGGATGGAGAGCAACAGCTTGCGTGAGTCTGAAACAATCACACAAACATGATTAATAAAACACGCTGAGAATAGCAATAGTTCATTGCCATAATGATGAAGTTCAAGTTGTGGCGGTGTCTGTGGCGGGCGAGATGATTATGCCCAAATATGGACATGTGCGCACGTCTGCATTGTTAGGATATGGTGTCACGTGCGACTCGGGAGTAGCCTGGTTCCAGACCATAGACCCCGCCCACTCTCTGAGTGGACTGCTCCTCTTGGTCTGGTGTCATAATGTGAGCCTATGGCTTTTCACGGTCAAAGAAAAAACCTGTCAAATCAGAGTCGGAGGTGGGAGTGGTCTAACGACAAGCCAATCAGCGAATATCTGCTAAAACAAGCTGTGCGATGACGTCAGATGTAGGCGGATCCGTGGATCTCTTGTGATTGGTTTAGGGAAATTTGAATCCCCTCCCCCTGGTAATCGCGGACACTGCAGCCAATGTCAGACTGAAGCTCCACGCGGCTTCAGGCTGATAATCAGGCTAACTCGGGAGATGTAGAACCCAAATGCAGTGCAGACAGGCAGGAGCAGAGCAGGTCAAGTGCAAGATGATTTATTTACCAATACCAGGAACACTAGGAGCACAAGGAAGAAACACGAGAAATATACTGTGAACACTAGGAGATCAAGAACTAGAACACTGCACTGCGACATTTACAAACTGCCAAGGGAACACTAAACATAGAGGGTATAAATAGACAAGGACTAACCAGACACAGGTGGACATAACTAGTATCAACACACAATAGGCTAGGACTAAACAAGACACGGGAACAACATTTGCAAATTATAGGAAAGGTGAGACAAGACAGGTAGTAGCAACAAAGGAAGTTCAGTCAGACAAATAAATATGTATTGAGCATAAATATAAATATATTGAGCATAATTATTTATGGCATATTTGGCGTCACGTCTCTGTCTCATTTCATTCATTCCCTGTAAGCATGAAATATCATAATAAATGATTTGCCAAATAGTTTTTACAGGGAATGAAATAGGGAATATATATATAGAAACAGAGCCCACAGGTGAATGCTGGGGTGGTGGTGGGAGCACAAAGAACACCATAGAGCAGAGCACAAAGCAGCAGCATAGCATAGCAGAGCAGCAGCAAAATGAACGAGCAGGGAGGTTTAAATAGCCCGCCCCAATCAGACGGAGTGAGCATGTGACTGATCAGCTGATCAGGAATTGGCGCTCCTTTGAGTTTTCAGCCTGAACTAGCTCCGCAGGCTTCGCATCATACAGGAAGCACTATACACTATAATTGATTAGGAACACCTGAATTTCCCCCGCGGGGTCAATAAAAGGTATCTATCTATCTATTGCTGTTGTTTGGCAACAGCTGACGTTTCCGCGTTGTTAGGCAATGGTTTCTGTTGTGTGTGACGTCAGACCTAGCCTGGAAACCCACTATTCAAAGTGGGATTTTTTTTTGCTGTGACGTTTGAATCTGTTTGCAACCGCCCCTTGGATATGAGTCTTCCAAACCGAAGTTACAGATAGGGTGCCCAAGTGAGCTCTCGCCGGCAGATTCAAACGTCATAGCAAAAAAAAAATCACTTTGAATAGTGGGTTCTGATTGGTCACCCACAACTCTGGGGTGAGCGAAATGTGCCAGAGTGCACACAGGCTTCACCATTGAACATTGCATTGATATTTGTGCCGCTTTGTTCACACATAGTAACTTACAGGGAGGCCGTGCCTTTATTAAACTATGTCTTGTTTTTGAATAATCTCAGCTACGCTATTCTTACTGATACAATTGGTTCAAACTGTTTAATTTATACAGCTCTGAAGATTCATATATCCCAGGACACAGCGGACATTCTTACTCGTGTAGGATCGTTTGAGCTGGAGGAGAGAGGAGAGGTTGAAATGAAGGTGATTGGATACTCATCATAATTCTAGCAATCAAATGGACAGCATTATGGTTTTTATATATCTGTGTATGTCCATATCAGGGTAAAGGCAGTCAAAAGACCTACTGGCTACTGAGCAAACAAGGCTTCAACCCCCCACTGTTTGCCAATGGATCTCCTCCTGCACACAGGCTCAAACCACCATCAGAGGTATGTGGTGTTTTTCCTAAGTTATATACAATTATTATACAATTATTAGCCATTATGATGCCATCACGGCCCACCAAAAATAAAATGTAGTTGATTAAATCAACTAAACTAAAGCTAAAACATTTGAGATGACAAAAATATGAACTAAATGGAATTTCATTCAAAAGACTATGACTAAAACTAAATCAAAATTTGTTGGGACACATTTGCCACCCAGCCCCTGCTCCTGCCCACCCCCAAAATAATACGTAGTAGAAACGTGAATTGATCACACAAACACATGCTATCGTCGTTAAAAGCATGAATTAAATACATCACGATGAAAAATATTTCAGCTAAAAAACACCTCTTCTAGTGGCATGTCTAGACTTTTTTGACTGGGGTAGCCCAAGTGGGGCACTTACTTACGCAGGGGTGGAATGAACGCACACAGACACAGACACACATACGCGTGCGTGTGTGTGCACGCGCACACCCGTCGGAATAGCATTAATTACCATTTTTGTCTCCACTACCCATATATCTACTTTAATTAAGAACATTAAAGTGTCTTACATTCCTGTGTTTAAAAGTTTAAAGTTTAATTTAAAAGTAATATTTAGGTGCATTCGTAAATAGGATGTTCTGAGAATCTACTTCAATTTCAGAGCTCGCTCTGATATCTGTTAACTTACGAACAGTAATTTTCCATTTCTTTTGAAATGCTTTCAAATGAATATCATCCCATGAATAAAAATGTTTATAACTAGTTTTTTTACACATAGATGCATATTGAATACTCAAATGTTCTAACGCTCAGAAAACCCGGCTTTTCACTCAAAGCGGTCGGTGTGCACAGAGCACAGCGCTCTGAATTTTCGAACGACGGCACTCCGAGCGCTCTGAATGTCCGAAAACCAGAGAGCACCTAGGGTGCGCCCCAGCGCTCTCAGAGCGTATTTCCGAATGCACAAAGTGTAATGCGGGGTGGCACATGTGGTGGCCGCTCAGATTCAAGAGGTGCGACCTTAGGCCCCTGGACACGCCACTGACCTCTATCCCTCCCAACTCTCTAGCCCTCCATGTGACAATCTGACTTATGCCTGACAGAACACTAGCAAGCAACACCACAATGATGCTGGTATCTGCGTCTGATAATGTCAAGCTTCTGAAGGTCCTTCATTACTGTACATCTCACATTTTTACCTGTAGGTCTGCCGCTCTCTCCCTGCCTCTGCCTGTCTGTCTGTTTGTGGCTTTCGCGTCCTCCTTGTTCCTCCTAAAACAAGTGCATTCAGCAATGAACTCAACCACACGTTGAATAGAGATTTGTCATACAGACTGGTTTCAACATTGGTATAGGGACATTTGTTTCCTTGTTGAATGTACACCAATTTGCATATGAATGTGTTTACCCAGAAACTAACACCTGATAGAGAGTAGAATAGCAGAATGGAACACATAATCACAAGACATAGTTGAACCCTGTCCATTTAATCACTCCTGATTATATATTTATGGTTTCATGAAGGTGTTTGACAAGGTTCCAATCCAACTAAGATTAAACTAGCATCTTAGCCCATCTATATAAAGTACAATGTATGTACTGAATTTACTGGTGTGAAGCAGTATAATATAATATGCCTGACCTGTTTTTGATCAATGTTTGATATCGTATCCACTAAAGGTCAAAGAGCCACAGAGAAAGGCCCAGAAAACCAAAGGTCACATGACAGAGATGGCGATGACTACAGTGAACACTTAAAGTCGAAATGAAATGGATTTTTGTGACCATATCATGATGCATTTCCTAGTAAAACGGGCTGGGTGTGTCTCAGCCGACCATCCTGTCCCCTCGGGATATGGGATGTAAATGCAACTACACTGCCGTGTCAAGGCAGTATCGAAACACATGCATGTTACTGCATTGCCTATTTCTCACCTCAAATGTTTTCAGATACATATTTTAGTGTACTGCTGATTAAGTTTAAAGCGAGAATACTTGTAATGCACCGTCCGGCCACTATCTGGAATTAGATTCAGAACAGAGTAGCACTGGCCTCTAGTGTCTCCATAATGAATCAGCTGTGTGTGGAAGAGGGAAGCTATGGGAATCACAGGTGAATGAAATCATGATTCATGATTTTATTGGATGAAATTGGTTTGGACCTGCTGGGGGAATCATGCATTATTACATTTTTGTTTGACAGGAAGTAATATTAAAATTTAGGACAGAAAATATTTAGAATATTTTCAAATCACCAGGCAAGATTCATCAGTAAAGGAATAATCTACAGTATGTTTATCCAAATGTTTTTCATCTTCATATTTATTGAATTTGTGTCATGATGAGTAGCAACTCAATTCACATTACCACAATATCAAGGATGTATCAACTAGGCAATTCACATAATCCAAAATAAGAGCAGAAACACTTATATATTCAATACCTTGACCAGAGAATTTCAAAATAATGTAGCCTGCAATATTAACACGATTATTCACATACAAATGTTCAATAAATGTATCAATTACAATTTATATTTGTGATTTATCAAATAGACACAGAATATAGTTAGTTTGTAGTCCTAAAACACAGAAGTGATGTCACAATGGGTTCCCTCGTTAGATTTCTTATGCTTTTTTTCTTCATTTTTTTAACCATTGTCCTCGATTTACGCAGAAAATATCGTCTGTGGTTAACATAAACCCTAAGAGAGGTTCATGTTTGGTTCTATGACGAATAAATAACAAATAATCTCGGCCACAAATGTTCTAATCTGATAGCCTTTTTTAAACATAATACTAATTCCGTGTGTGGTTCTACACATTGTAAAAAGTGTGTTCAATTGTGGGGTTTATCTTGCTAAACAAAACATGTAAATGTCATAAGGCTCTGTTTGCTTAATATTTCAAAAACCCAATGAAAACACACTATTGGAAATCTGCGGTGGGAACCCTTGGTTGGAGTACCCTCCAGGCTGGCCTACAAAACTCACAATATGCATATACACTCCCTGAGTCTTGACTGACGCTCTCCTTTGTGTGTGGGTGTGTGTACGTTCGTTTGTTCATTCGTTCGTGTGCATGTGTATGTGCACATATGTGTGTATTTGTCCATGAACAAATTGTCACTTATACAGTATGTATAGAATGGAAGATGCAGAAATGAAAACGGGTGAAACTGTATCTCCTCAGTGTAATCTTGGACCGTTTGCAAAACCAAGACATATGTTTACCAGGACCGCCAGCAGGATGCACAGAATTGTGCCTGTGGTAGAGGAAATAAAATAAATGGGGGCTGAAGTCAATGATGTAGGATAATTGATTAAGCATAATTGAGGTCCTGGATTGTAACTATATCTGAGCAACAGTATGATAAATGTAAAGAAGGTAGTGCTCAAACAACTTATATATAACAATATGTGAAGTATGTTCATTATTTTCATTAATTTTCATATTATTCTAAAATTATATCATAAAACACTTTGTCAGTAGTACCATTGTATCATATTTGTGTTACCTGATATGTGTGCACTCTTTGATGCTCTACCTGTTGAGAAAACAATGCATCTATGAAACAAATGAAGAACACTACTAAGACCTGATAATACAGAACTGTGGGGAACACAAGTTGCATTAAAACAACTCTAAATGGATAAACTGACACTTCAAGGATCGTTACTTAGTTGTTGCTAATGCTAACTGTTCCTCAGTTTAAAAGCAAAGGCATGCTACCAATATATTTCAGGGAAAGTGAAGGACAATGTTTACAACTAAAATATAGTTTATAATGATATATTCTAAATAATATATGATATGTATTTTACCTTTCATTTTAAACTCAGTGGTGAGGATGCCCCCTCCACTTGGGTCTGGCTCTGATGTCAAACTTCTGGAGGAGCAGGGGCTCTTGATAAAGAGGAAAATACTTTTTTATTATTTTATTTTTATGTTTTCCATTGACCATTGCAATGGCACTATTTATACACTTTCGTAAATACAAAAATACACTGTTCTGTGTTTCATAACAGTTGTATAATTTCTTTGGGAAATATATGTAAAGCGATTTATAGCACTGCTGTCACAAACAAACCTTGTATATTTACCTTCTGAATGTTTCATGAAACCCAAATTCACAATAAAAAATATAATAAAATAAATGCACACTATTCAGTGCAAATAAATACATATGGCTGTTTGTCCTAAATTAACCACTTAAACCCTATATCAATGGTTGACCAGGGTCCCCCAGGGGTCTATACTTGGCCCCCTCCTTTTCCTTTTCTACGTCAAATCTTTTCGTCAAAAATAGCCAATCTACAGTACATACTCACAATGCATCACGACGTGAGCTTGTCAATTTTTTCACAGACTGTTCACTTATTATGACACAGGAACCCTATAAGGACTCTAGGGTTCATGTGGTTAATGCTATGCCATGATGTTTTCATTCAACAGACACGTACTGTGTGTGGTGTGTGTGTCATACTGACCGGCAGATAGTCTCTCGAGCCAGACTGTTGACTCACACAATTTTCAAATGCTTCCGTCATACAGTCTGTGCAAAGGAAGCGTTGAAAACTATCCGGGGGGTAAAGCGGATGTGCCGCCTCCTCCACGCTTCCGTTTCATCTTTACAGTAATTCAAATTAGTGTAAGCATATAGCTTGCTGCTTATCAGAAATGGGAATTCAAAAATACGTTTTAAATATATTTTAAAATACGTTTTCGTGAACAGAAATGACTAAAAGATGACGGCTTCCTTTCACGGCTTTCGGGAGGTGTAGTTCCAGACTCTAAATACAGTAGCATTCGGAGATTGTGGAATTGTTGTCTGGCTTCGTGAGACTGACCGGCAGACAGGTGTCATGCTGTGTGGTGTGTCATACTCACCGGCAGACAGGAAAGCCTTTCTCCGTCGCAAATGTGGACGTCACAGTGAAGCCACACCGTGGACACCTTCTCTAGCCAATGGAAACGGAAGGAGTTGAACTTGAACATGGAACGGCTGTCTTTGGCATTTTCAAAGATGATCACCGTGTGGTCGGAGGAGCAGCTGTGGGGGAGAGGGTGATTTAAATGTCATTTCATCATCAGAAGACATGCAGTCAAACATGAAGGCTGTAGCAAATTATTTTTCATCCATAAAGGTGCATAGCCTTTAGCAAAAATAGCAGATCTACAAGCTCACAACGTGTTGCAACACGACACGTTGTCAGCTTGTAGATCTTTGTCATACGATGATGTCGTGCGCAAAACAGCCAATCGACAAGCTCACATATCACAATCTGACGCGAGATTGTAGATCTGCTGTTTTAGCCTTTTTTTTATATAATTTGCAAAAATGACTATAATGACATGCCCAAAATAGGGACACAAGGTTTAAAGTGGTTAATGTGCACTTATAATTAAATATAATAATACATAGTGTGATATTGCCCACCTGTTAACAATGAGACTCCATCTCTTCTTGTCTGTTGAGTAAGGAGTGGGAGTGGCCCAGCAATTGCTGATTACAACTTTGAATCTGAGAAAAAGCGAAATCCAAAAAAACAAGTATTGGCCAGTGCCTTGAGGGCATTTCTCCCTAGAAGAATTTGGGGGTAGGTATAAATATAAATGTTCTGGAGCTGCATGATTGCTTATACCTGTTACTTAGGCCTTTTGCTTCTATGCCGATGAAGACCTCAGAGCCTATCTCAGATGTGGCAATTATATATGGGGCATCCTTGGCATACAGGAACTTGGAGTTCTACAAATGTAAATTATTATGCTGACATTACCTGATATTACCTTCTAGCCAGGCATTTGAATGTAATGACCTTAACACAATCTTCCAAAATAATGAAAAATGTTTGGGTAAATAATGTAGGCCTATTTATTTACTTACTTACCATTCTTTATTGAACAGTATATTTCAAATCACATCTAAAGAACTGCACATTGGTTTGATTTAAATGCGTTGCATGTGACAAACGTGGCAGTTGGCATCCACAGCAATAAGTGAAACTCAGTAACTATACTCACCGTGAATACATTCATAGTCAACTGTGATCTAAAAGTGCCTAAACTCCCGTTGTTGACATAAACTGTAGCCACTCTGGAAAAAGCAGAGGGTTTAGTAAAAACACTGCAAGTCATTGGGTTAGAATGCACATGTTCTCCATTGGGTAACAGTGGTCTCGTTGCTTCCTAGATTGATGCTTACCTTTGGCTGAAGACTGCGTTGTTGACGAGGTAGGCTGCCCGGTATGTGCAGCTGAATGTATAGTTGACCGGCTGGTTTCGTACTGTTAGCGAAGTGTCGTTAGACACGATGGAATTGTAGAAGATGTACCTTGCGTCTTTGCCAGGAACGTACTATAAAACATAACAGTTAGCACACCAAAGATCAAGTTAATTCAACATTCAAACTGATACTCATATCTTCACCTAGAAGTGTGCAAATGTGTGAAAATGTGTGTGCAAATCCCGGTGTGTCCTATAGTGGCATCAGTCATGTACCGTATAATAGGGACAGATCAAATTGTGATGTCCCGGGTTTGAATGCTCACTTAGTGCCTAACCTCTGCCATTGTGCCACAATATGAGTTGTTTCTGGGAGTCAAGTCAGGGATGGTGAAGCGATAATAGCCCGGGATGCTGAGCCCAGTGTAGCAGAGCCCACCCATGGACAACTGGCCAATCTCCCAGCCGTAAGGACACTCTGGGACATTGGCGATGATGGCGTTGGGAAAACATGACACCATCACAAAGTCTGACCAAAAGCACAAAAGTAGAACATCAAAAGTGGTGGAGCACTTTGAAAGCTGGGATCATACCCACGGTGGAGAAAAAATCCCAACCAAAATGGAACGGTGATCTGTGGAGTTAGTCTAAGTGCCATATGGAAAATAGAACACCTCAAAATAATTAATGTACCTACTAAAATGTTCAACAATTAACAAATATAATAGTTACCTGCTTTTTGAGGAGTACATGTCCATGCAACAGGCAACAGCATTAGCAGAACAGCAACAGAGGCCATTATTCAAAACTGCAGAGACATTGCAGAGATTTTTTGATGTTTTTAGATGTTTTGCCAGTACAGTGTCTTTAAGGCGTACAGACTGCAGTAAATCTGAAATAAATTGGACTTACCTGTGACTCAATCAACTTCAACACATTTGGTATCAGAGGATCCTTATCTGCTGTCCAGCATGTTGCCGAATGCTTGTGACTCTACAGCTAAAAACGTGAGGGGGCATTTTATACTTTCACAGGTAAGGACTATCACCCATCCCCCTTCTTTCCTTCTCCATTTGTCCCCTTCTCTGCAGTGCTGGTTTGGGAACTCCATTGTAAGGCAACTCACAAAGGCCCTCTGTGCTGGATGAACATTGACTTTCAAATGACTATGGTCTCAAGGGATAAGCACCCCACACTGCAAGGGTGATTCTCCTCTCTAGACATGTCCTTGCTTGAAATTTCTCCTTTATATGGACAAGCGCTGTTGTGGCAGAAGAGGTTGAGATAGATAGATAGATAGACAGACCTGTATTGATCAGGCGAGAGAAATTCAGTTGTCATAGCAGCACATGCTCAAACTCACTCAGACACAAACTAACATGTCGCCTAAGAGAAGATTCCATAAGCTGGCGGGCAGGGCATAATGATAATAATAATAATGCACAAACTTACGTAGCAATCCTATCATCTTCTATTCTATTATGCAGAGTTGTGGCAAAAAGTATTGTTTCAGTATTAAGAAAAACACTTCAGTGTTCTATATCAGACAATTTGAGGTAGACACAAAGCAGCGGCCCTCTTCAACCTTCTTGGCCAGTCTTGCAAGCTATCAGGAACTACACACCACTTAAGAGGCTTTTAATAGTGCAAACCGACATGTATGGATACCCTTAAAATGTGATGTTAGCTCTGATAAAGAGTCAGCATACACTAGTAACTAGTGTCTCAAAGCAGAGATGATAGGAGACTGTGGTTTACAGCATTCAGTGATATAAGGTTTCACACAGGTAAAGTCTTGGGCAGTTGGATAGAGATCACTTTTGTCTACTGTCTGGGTATGTGGGTGAGGGGGGTTAGTGTGTGTCCTCACTAACCCTTTGCCATTAATGTTTTAAAAGTCATATTAGCCTTGTGGTAAACCACATTGCCAGACACATACATTGTGGCTGTGACTGGTGTGTGTTATTCTGCAATTAATATGGCAGGCAGCAACCTGACTCAACTGGCCATTGCAATTTGATCAATGTAGTTGTCTGTCAAAATAGTCTATTCCCTGCTCTGCAGTTAGTTAGTTTTGTCGTTATCGTCTCCAATGTGGTTTTGTTCTCAGCCTTCACAATCAATTGATATGACAAACTACACTCTCGTCTAGAAAGCATTATGAGTATTTATGAGCTCTTATAAATCTGATTATACAGGGTTATGAGCAGATTATAATAATAAGTATGTTCATGATGCGTTATACAAATAGGATGCATAGCAAGTGCTACCATCTGTTATTACAGAAACATTTTGACATATGCCTGTATTCATTGAATCCAATACCCCATGTATACGCGATTGATGTCATATAAGAGGCTGGTGTAAAATGATAGCTACAGTCAGACACTAATGTCCTTCATAAAACAATTGAAGTCAGCACAATGCAGTTGAAGGGGCACAACTGCACAGCATTAGCATCCAAATGCACCTCAAATGGACCAACAGGGGAATTCTTTAGGGGATCCAGGGAAGATACCAATCTAAGAAAGGGTCAAGGGACAGCTACCATTACAGCGTCTTGCAGTGCTAACAATAGGGAACTGCAAGATTCCATCAAGCTATGTAACAATGTCCTGCAATCCAAGAAACGTGCTTAGTATTTCACAAAAGTAGGTGATAGAATGTGTGCATGAGTGCGCGTGTGCGTGCACACGCAGATGTGCGTGTGCATGCATTTTTGTGTGGACTCTGCTTAAAAGTGAATACAATGGAAACCCTAATCTACTACAAAGTTTAAGTTGTGGTGGTGTCTGTCTTGGGCATGCAGATATGTCAATATATGGACTGGACAAGACCGACATCAGTTCAAATCGGCATATGCTATGTCCATATATGAACTGGACATGCACAGCGTCAGTGAAAGTCTGTGTTGTTAGGCAAATGTTAAAGCCAGCACAAATCGCCATTGTTAGGCAATGGTTTCTGTTGTATGTGACAGTGACAGAGACAGTGAGGAAGGGAGGGAGGGAGAGACAGAGGGGGAGGGTGGGGGAGGGAGGGGGAGGGAGAGCTTGATCAGCATGAGAGAGAGAGAAGGAGAGGGGGAGGGAGGGAGAGCTTATTCCATAATTCACCCACGCAATAACATGTGCTGGGTACTGAAACCTGAATATATTGATAAATGTGTCACTTTGTGTGTTCAATAACCCCGGCAATGCCAGGCAAGCTCATAACGTTTTCTATGGTTCCAGGGTTTTTTCTGTGCATAAAATCTACCTCTTTTTGTTTGCATTCCAATCCATCATATTATATAAAATGTCATTTTTTGCACCTTTGATTTGGTGATCCTTCCAAACTGAACAACTTGTCTAGTACAGTACGTTCAGTGCCCAGTATTTGGTAGATTCTCCCCTATTCACCACAAGATAGCAGCAAAACCTTTCTTTCTTCCATTGTATCTTAGCTGAGTTTTATGTTCTATGAATTAACTTATTTTGCAGCTTTAGATTTAATAGAGACACGTAAACATAATCAAGTGGAACAAACATTTATTGGCTATCACACACACAACACATCTCAAATACATGAAGGAGAAATTACATACAACACCATAACATGGATGGGCCTACAGTAACTAAATAGTGCTTTTGTCAAATTGCACATTGTACAATGTACAAATGGCAAAAAAAGAAATTAAAAAAAGTGATAAATCAACAGGCCTTGCTGTAAGCATCAGTATGAAGAACATGTAGACATAGAGCCTATTTGGGGGTGCATACATTAATTATTTACAGTCAGATGCAACATATTTACATAATAAATAGATTTTATATAGTGGCTGGCATTAGGGTTTGGGCACTTGGCAGATCCAACTTGTCGGTTCAGGTTGGTACACAAAAGCCCTCCTGAAACAAAAAGATGCAACAACAGGTTAGATTCACCTAGTACTCATTATCATAATGTCCCATTTCACAAGTTTCCAAACGTATAAAATCCTTTGAAAATAGCAGATCTACAAGCTCACAACGCGTCGCTAAGCGACACGTTGTGGGCTTGTAGATCGGCTATTTTCAAATAGCCAAAGTATATGTAGGTCTGAAGCGGTTTGTATGTTTTACAAAGTAACTAAAGTTTTCAAATAATTGTAGTGGAGTAAAAAGTACAATATTTCCCTCTGAGATGTAATGGAGTTGAAGTAAAAGTATTGAAAAATGGAAATACTCAAGTAAAGTAAAAAATACCTAAAAATTTTACTTGAGTACATGTACTTAGTTACTTTCCACCACTGAGTATTGGTTGCTCATAGGACCTTCCACATTATTACATTTGCCTGTCGGCAGGTCATTAGTAATTGGTTGCTGTACTCACTCTCTCCTGTGTGGTGCACTGTTTCCCCGACACAGTAGTCCCTCGTCACATGGGCAAATCTGGTTGATACTGAAGGCCAGGCCACCATCAGGTACATAGCAACTCT
Organism: Gymnoscopelus braueri; assembly: GCF_963280865.1. NCBI lineage: Eukaryota > Metazoa > Chordata > Actinopteri > Myctophiformes > Myctophidae > Gymnoscopelus > Gymnoscopelus braueri. The sequence goes on along the minus strand of NC_137617.1, from coordinate 28,633,221 downwards.
CACCCGGCATCAAACGCCGCTTGCAAACTTGCTCGCCATGGTGACGTGCACAGCACATGGATGCATCACAATCTCTGTCCATTTTACACCTGGCACCTGGATGAGGAAATCATTGATTTATTTTCAGAGCTGCAACAAAGCAACCTTGGGTTTGATAAACCCAAGGTAAATAAATATATTTATTTTTAATAAAAATATATAATACTAATACTAATAAAAACATAATAAAAACAAAATAGTATAAGCAATCCTGCTCAAGTGCATCTGATAAATGCTAAGCTACCGTATATTGGAGATGCTCCCTTACCTTCTTGTCCATTTGGGATGCTGCGATGGCACTTCCCAAACATGCAGCTCAGTCCACGGACACACTGGGCATCCCTGCGACAGTAGTGTCCCTCCCCTCGCTGAAGAACGCACAGTCCAAAGTGGCGATCACAGGAGAAACCTCGCCCACAGGCTCTGTCGTGGTCACATACCGCCTGGAGGAAGGGAGAAGAAGATTTGTTTTTTAGAAACCATGCTATGCTATGCACTTAAGCCACAATGATAAAGTAAGGTTAGGAGGTACAATAGACAAGTCTGGGTGTCCCAAACCTTTCACTTTGGGCACTAAGCTCAACTTCACAAGCTATTGCAACGATTGCAGTGATACTTCTAGTTATGAAAGCAAATCTCAGACCAAATTTCCTGGATAAGATTTAACCACTTTCAAACTGGTGTCCACTGTTCATATTTTGTGCACGTTAAAGAGCAAAGTGCAACATGCAGCATTCACTGTTACAATGTTGTTGTTGTTTGTATGTATGTATCTCTACCTGCAGCCTATTTATCAAATGTGATTTGCACGAGAGAAGGTAGTAGGTCTTACCATATGTCCTTTGGCTACAGGAGGACTCTCCCTGCGTGTCATAGCTCTGTCATACTCCTTATTGGGAGCACTGTGGGGCATGTTGAGCAGCCAGGCCCAGATACGGCCCTCGGTCAGGGAGATGCACAGACACAAACATGCCAGCTGCTGCAGATTCCTCAACATCTCCACGCGGAAAACAGCAGACCAAAACGTTGAGATAAAGACTGAAGAAAAAAATCCTGCTGAAAATCCTGTCTGGGTAGAGTTTGCGAAGGTAAGTAACAGTTACTACCTCCTGCACTTGCGACTTTTATAAGGCATGGGGACTCGACCACCCCCACCACCCCCCCTCCCACCTGGCTGTTTGTTCAAGCAACAGGGTAGGAGGAGACAATTAGTTGTTAATGGATTAACTAAATTGCCTAAGCCACCCCCTGCTGTCAGAAAATAGTGGCAAAATGACCAGCCATAGAATAGTGAAAGGAGGTTTGGGGAGATGGGGCAAGGGAGCTGGGAGGGGCTTAATGGACATGATGGGTTGACGAAAAACAAAACAAACCACACAATGGGGCCAGAGCAGGCACCTCCGAGAGAACAACAGAAAAATACATGACATTGTCCCTCCAGCCACTGAGTGACTAGACCGCCTGGGACCAGTGACCCCAGGCCCAAACACTGGACAAACACTCCTGTTTAGTTACCCCATTACCCCCTACCCTATCCCACCTTGTACCCCATGCTGGGAACAATTTGCAGAAGTGCTCTCTGCAGACGACCTCGTGATCTCATTAAATGTAATTATCATCAGCGATTAGCTCTTGAGGGGAGGCAGAGAGGCGGGGCTGCTGGTCCCTCCAGGGCAATTAATGGCTTGAAGACATTTTTCATAGTTATAAATCTCAAAATCTGGCGTCCTGTCTTCACTTTACCACAATGAGGATTGTCTTACATCATCATACCACACTTCATACTGCGTATTGCAGTGAAATTGGCTCTTGCCTGGACTTCTAAATGTTCTTTAAATGTTGTGTAGCTGATTTGAAAAAATGATGGTCTGTCAAAAGGCTGCCAAAGTGATTGCATTTGTGTGCAATTTGAATTTGTATTCAATGTGGATAACTTCCTGTGTAAGTTTGGGCCACATACCTCCCCAAGTATGTGTCACTTGAAATCACACTAAAATAAAACAAAACAAAAAATAGCAGAGAAGGCCAGCTGGTGCAATGCTCTTTTGTTTTTTTCTGTTGGACACAGCAACCTCCCATTCGTTTCTATCCTGTCTTACTCGCTTTCCATTTTAAGTCTGAAAGTCCCAACAGTTGCAGTTGATTTGACCTCATTTGTTCTTGGAAACGGCAGTGGTCCCTGCAGAGACCTAGCATGTGCCTTCTTTGGCTATTTAGCTTTACATGATGGCTGACGTCTGCAAATCCTCCCATCTGTCGATATCACAGGGATGAAATGTGATACTTATGATTTAACTTTTACTCTAGCTTTCTGACATCTGCCTGCAGCTCATTAGCTAGGACTGCTCACAAACTGTTCACACCCCTACTATGACTGTGGCCAGGCAAGGAGGCCTACCGTAGTATCAAGGGCAAGATCACCACATTTTTTCAACAGCTTCCACCCGGCTACCATCAGACTGCTGAACAAGGGCCTGAACACCCCCTGTCACCAGGCTGACCTTTACTTGAAACGGACTGTTTTCCTCCATTCATGTGGCTATGTTCCTCTCACTCAACAGTAAACAAACCAACATAAAGTATAAGTCTATACAAGGTATCTGCACATTTCTAAAGTTTCAAATTAATTACTTTTAATTGGCCAAATTGTCAAATATTACAAAGAGGCAAACATTATGAAAATAGCCGTGGAACAAAGTCAAACTAAATGTAATGCAACAATTCCAAGTGCTTGTCAGGGTGGGGGTCCCCGGTTCAAATAGGATTATTTTGGGGGGGTGCGGCCCCCAAAAATAATGTACAGTACATACTGTATCTGCTGGTCTTATGCTATATGTATGTAGATATCTCGATTTTGTTGTTCTCTTTGACATGCTTCTTTAATGTTAAGGTGACTCTCCACCAAACAGACTACTTCAGACTACAACAGACTGGCAGTCTGTTGGCAAAAGTTGACATTTAGTTCAGCACAAACTGTCGGCCGACGTTAGTGAGAACTCATTTTTACAGGCAGTGTTGCCATATTTTGCGAGAGAAATAAGCAACCATATTTTGCAAGAGAAATAAGCAACCAGGTCGGGACACGACCGAACCTGCTCGGTCGTTGATCGACGGTATTATTGAAGTCCCGACCCGACAACACAGTGCTATCTACAACAGGTTGTCGGCAGGTTGTCGGCAGGAGGCGCTTCTGCGACCGAGTCGGGCCAATATCGGTGCGGTGGAGAGTTGGCTTTAGATTTTTCTCCCCGTCTCCCTAAAGACACATTTCACCCACTGCTTTACACCTGTAAACTAGTGATGTGACAATAAAGTTCATTATTGATTCTTGCAAGCCCTCCAAGGCTAGCGATACACAGTCCTCCTGTCTGTGTTGGGGATCAATTATAGATTTTTGCTAATGAATTAAGATGTAACTGATGCAATCCCATCCTGAATGATTTCACACATAAGCTAATGAAATACGCACATCACTTATTTGAGGTGCTGGGTTACACAAATGTACATGAAGAAAAAGAATAAAACCTGCACACACATATGCTCCAGTGTATAAAAGTATAAAAAGTAGAACAAATGGATTCCTTGAGTAAAAAATGTACAGGAGACTGGTCAGTTGGTCCACATCTAGTGTGCACAGGCTGGAGGATAATTTACTTAAGTCTTTGGGTTGTCCCAAACTATCTAATTAGCTTTACCTATCATTAGCATGAGCTATTTTCATTAACATGAAGTATTTTCACTTAAACTGACATGCCTGTGTAATTGTCATTTGTAATTTACATATGTAATGTAGGTAGCAGACAGCCTGTAGATGGGTTGTGTAGATATCACAGGGTCTGCATCACCAGTTCTGTATCTCAGCTTCAGGTTACGTCCTTATCAAACGTGCAGACTAATGACATAATTGTCAGTCAATTGTTTTGTACAAGAGCTGTGACCCTATCAATTAGCGTAAATAGATAGTTTGTTTACTTATAGTAAACAAACAAATCCCAATCTGGGATTCTTTAGAGAGTTTTTTTGTAGATGGAACATTATGCTATTTGGAACGTTCTTACCGCATCATAAATCAAAATATAGGTCTGTAGGCTTACTGAAATGTTTAATGTTACCCATACAACTCTATTACAGCCATAAACAAATACAGTACAATAATGTAACTGTTATGTTAGTCCTTCTAGTCTATCAAGAGCTGAGTCAATACTTATATAACAAAACACATATATATATACACACTCACTCTCGGTTTGTATCATTTATTGGGCTATTATGCTGACGTACAATGCTATTACTCAACACTATTAGAGATAATAGCATTATAGATTTGTGTATTAGACAATGAACAGTTGTAAAAGTCAGTGACTTACAACATTTTTCAATCTTTCTCTCAAGTTACATTTGAACAGCTTTGCGGTTTTATGTAAATAAACACACTTTAAGCTAATGTTAGAGCGTGTCTCTCACACACAAGGATTATCCATGAGCTCATACTAGGCAGTCAATTTGGATAGAATTCATCCCTAATGAGGTGATGGTGGGAGCTTTTATTCAGAGATATCTGCAGCTGATCTTATCAGCTTTGGCCGTTTTGCACACAAATAGCAGGCTCCAACAATGGAATTACAACCCAGCCTACAACTCCCACTCCCCTCCCTTATCATGTTCCTCCAACATGCAATCCATATACCTGTCACCTCAACTACAACTGCAGTTACAGTAAAATATCCCCCTTGTATCCTCCTATAATTCCACAAAGCTCTGTGTGTGCGGTGAGCCCAAAATCTCTCATGCCCGGTTCTCCTCAGTGGCTGGAGCAATTGCTCTGCATTTGCACTGCACACAGCCATTGACCATTACCATGTGCACGGAACAGCGCTTTCTCCAAATGTCAGCTGTTTATTAGCGTTTTTGTGTTCGCTGGCTCCCGGGTTGCCAAATCATGTGCGTGAAACAAGCGTGGGTGCTCATATCCCCCGACGGGTATGGTCTAGTTTACTTAATGCTAAAGGAGATAACATTCTCTAACATGCTCTCCCCATGTTAATGACTCTGCTAATGACGTTCATAATGAATCTACTGCTGTCACAATCAACATTGCAATTAGGCACTGACTAATACAACAGGCTGGGTGATTTGTCCATTGTAATGAACCTTGACCCCCCAGAGGGAGTTGTGAATGGAAGAGGGCATGTGGATTCAGTCTTCTCAGTGCCAAACACAACACATTCAGAGCAGGACTCGCTGGACAATCATTTTTCACTGCCCTGAATGCACATTGAGGGCAGTGGAAAATAACAACATGAATACATCTCTTCTCCAGTCCTGAAGATGGAGCCTTGAGACTTTTGCACTAATGAACTCATTCTATGACAAAGTTTCATGAATTTTCACTGATGCTGCCCAGACCTTGTCTGGTTTATAGACTTTCACTGCCGGGTTTGTTAACATTTGATGACAAGAACGTTTGCTCTTTGGGGTTTATTTTAGGCTCTTGCGAATGTTGCTGATTACTCTACAGCTGTGTTAGCACATTGACGTGTGTGTGTGTGTGTGTGTGTGTGTGTGTGTGTGTGTGTGTGTGTGTGTGTGTGTGTGTGTGTGTGTGTGTGTGTGTGTGTGTGTGTGTGTGTGTGTGTGTGTGTGTATTTTGGTTCTCCTTGGAGATGTAATATTTTAGATACAAGTCCAATACAAATAAATTAGTAAATACAGTCCAGCATGTCTTCTTGGAGAAAAATCACAGATAGTTTTAATGTCTATTATGTTTTCAGGTAGATCAAGGCAGGAAAGAAAATGAATGATCTACATAAAAAGTGTCTATATAAAGCCAATGTCATGACATCTCCTTAGGATATGAAGCCCATATGACACATACAGTATATGATGTATACCTGCTATAACATACGCTATCTGTATGTACAGTATATATTTATTTGTTTTATTTAAACTGTTTTCTACCTCTTTCCCTTTGCTCTCCTCACTCTACGTCTGTCCTCTCTCACAGAATATTACAAAATGATGGAGCATGCACAAGGAAAATAATTTGACCCACTGCTTTACACCTGTAAACCTGTGATGTGACAAATAAAACGAAGAGATTGAGGAATTCCTACAGCGCCTACGAGTGAAGTACGATGTGCCAGTAGTAATTGCCACTGAGAAGACACTCACCACCGGGCCGATGGTACCAGAATATACCAATGAAGATGCCAACCTCCCCCTCTTGCCTGAGGGCACAGTGCCAAACGCAACACATTCAGAGCAGGACTTGCCGGACAATAATTTTGCACATTGTGGGCAGTGGAAAACGACAAAATGAATACATCTCTTTTCAGTCTTGAAGATAGAGCCTTGAGACTTTTCACCGGCAAGAATGGCCGGCAGACGGCGACAACACCACATCTAAGCTGCTGCTTCCCGCCTCCAAGCATGCCGGTGGTATACCACTGCCACTGGCGAACCCAAAGACCGCCGACTGTCACCGCATTCTCAAGCATGACCGGAGGTTCACCACCTCCGCTGACAACTGCAGGGGTTGACTGAGGTTACCCTCATTTACAATAATACAAGCAGAGTGGGTGGATTATGAAACAGTCGATGAAGAGAAGGTGACTCCAGCCTCCTCCTGCCAGTCACGAGGGGTACTGTAACCAGACAGTGAGCGCATATGAAAAGCCAAATTTCCGAATACTCCAAATCATGGTGGCCAATAAGACTGCCCTGAGTTTATGCTGGCTGACATCCAGGACAAGTGTGTCATTGATTGATTGAATACTTTGCAACAGATTGCAAAACGTACAGAAGTTATACAATAATGCTAAAAGGATAACACAAAAAGCCCCAAGGGCTTGTTTCAATTGTGGTCATCGGGTTTTTTTTTCGGGTCTTCACTCACAGCAACTGCCCTTGGCAGTGGGCAGCCGCAGAACAGAATGTGTGGGAGATGACATGAGCGGTCATCGCTGAACCTTCCAACAGAAAGGAGCAAAAAAGGAGACAGGCTGAAGAATGACAATAACTGGATTTTCTGTGTGCTGAACATGGTGACCCACAAAGACTCACCCTCTGTGCCACATCAATGATGCACTCGACCACATCATGGGCTCCAACGGGTTCAGGTCGTGGGACATCCGCAGCGGATAATGACAGGTAGAGCCATCCCCAACGCTTGGCCTAAGGTCGCTTTCTCCATCGGACAAGGACTGTGGCAGTTTCCTCTGCAATGCCCCTCCACCTTTGAGCAGTTAACGGAGAGGGTCCTGGCCAGTGTCCCTAGGCGCTGTGTTGTCTCACTGAAACCAGCACAGAAAATGGACTGGGCCATGTACTGTGCATGGAAAGCTGTCCGACATGGTCTACCGGGTGCAGCTGGTAGTGGGCCGTAAGGTGGTTCTACATGAAGACCGGCTCCTCATCAGCACACAGGAGAAAGGGTTGGAGAAGGAAAGACCCTCCACACTAGTGGTGTGTTCTAGGTTTTTTCGGAGGGCCTACTATAATTATTCCCTCCCACACGCCGAATGAAATAACCACTCTATTATTAAGTAGTTAAAGTGTGAGTTACTTCAAAACTCCAACGGCCAGCGGTCATTATCACCTCAAGACAATTGTCACACATAAGCCTTCACCTCAGATGCCACATTATCACATGAAAAAGATTATTTGAACTGAGGTTTACATTCTTGCTGCCCCCAGCCCCCGTCCTGCGTATCAGATATGCTTTTTCGGACGTTTTTTGGATGGCTACGAAACTTTTCTGCAGGTCACACTACGTATATAGCGTAACACGGTAGAACACACCACTGCCCCACACCAGACAGACATTAGAGACCCTGAGCCAAGGAAAGAGACTTCCCAGCATGCCTCAGGCAGTACACACGTTTATTGTTTTATTGTTGTTACTGTGTTGTTATTTGCTATGGAGATGCGTTGTTTGTACTTATGTGTGATTAATCATTTTAATTACCATGTGTTTGGACAAATCCTGTGTGACAGGGGTGGTGATTTATTTTGGGGACACCGAGTTCCTTTGGCTTGGCACACAGTTGGTGTCAGCATTATAAATTTCTTACAAAGTCGTCATGCCTTCTCCTCGAGATATACAACCCACCGGTTGTTAAGAGTTTAATTAGAGGTTTAATTCACTAGCAATTTCTTTGCGATTAACATTGTTTCCTGTCCCGAGTAACCTGGTCTGGAGTACAGCAATGAAAGGCCTGTTCATTATTTACAGCTTTTGAATTGAATCACAAAGGTTGTATTGTGTCAATTGTAAGGTATCTTAATTGTTGGAGAGACAGCTGTTTGTCACATGTAGCTAGGGACGACAGATGTTCTCCGTCGGTTGTTTGTTGTGGCATGATGTGAGGTTTTCTGTGGTAGGCCGTTACCATGGTAAAAGGACATAATGACATAACAAGTTGCTTTAAAGAACGTGGGAAAAATATGACTTGTGTTTTCTTTTGTAATATTGTGTCATCATAACCAATATGCTGCCCAAAGACACTACATGTCTATGAAGTAATGGGAAAATGTCATTGGCCAAGTACATTTGCACACATGTCCTGTGAACCTAACTATTAGGAGCAGTGGGCAGCTATTGAACAGGGACACTTCCAACAGTATGAATAGGTACTTGGTACTGGTAGTAGTAACGATATCATTTGGTACACGTTCATTTGCCTGCAGGGAATCAGCCCAAATATACACGCATACATTTCACACATTGCCTGTACAAGGGCAAGTTAAATATAACCCTTACCCAAACCAAAGCAATCTCTCCCTTACTTCCATTAGAAATATCTTTTTTCTCTCCTTCTTCTTTTCGCAAAAGGTCTTTTAGATGTTCAGATTGGTTTCTGGTAAGGCTTAAATCATGTTCACTATAACCTGTTTCCAATTGGAAGGAGAGAAGGCTGTGTGATTCCTACTATAATTGGAAACAGCCCTAACTCCTCAGTGCCAGGTGAAAGAAAGGAGCAGGGGAACAAGAAGAGAGGGGAGAGAATGAGAGGAGGATCTGGAGCGAGAATCACTTGTGGTCAACAGTCAGTCGTCACTAATCAGGACGTGGTTCGGAGGGCGTTGGGTTAGGGTTAGCATGAAGCACCTCACATTTGAGAAGTGCTATCAAGTTAAAGACTTGTCTCCGAGTAGTTCGTAAAAGGTTACTAAGTTAAAGATCTGTGAAAGTTCTGTGTGAAAAGTGTGTCTCTGAGTAGTTTGTAAAAGGTTATTAAGTTGAAGATCTGTGAAAGTTCTGTGTGAAAAAGTGTAGGCGCGCGGGCACACACACACACACACACACACACACACACACACACACACACACACACACACACACACACACACACACACACACACACACACACACACACACACACACACACACACACACACACACACACACACACACACACACACACACACACACACACAGGTCTCTTCTTATGCTGATTGTTAGCTGATCTAACCTAGCTTATTCTCCATCCATTAGCTGGTTTATTCATTTAATTTAGCATGAAAACCGTTATATTAACAAACATTGGTTAATTAATAGGTCATGGAATTAAGTTGAACCAAATTGAAATTTGGGTTGTCAAAACACCCAATGCCACCATTAAACAGGTGTGTTTTTATTTAAATATCTCACATTAATGTTCAATTAAAGAAAATGTGCTTCTAGCTGCTAAGCATAGACACGGAATCACACAATCCCCAGATAAAATCACAAAACACTGTGGATGTTCACTGCTTACATCAGTGAAGGAAGGTTAATAGAGAGGACGTGCTTAGCTCTACCTGGCAGGCATTTGAAGCTAAATGTATTGTTATTGGATCTATAAAAAAGAGCAGTAAATTGCTCTCTGCTCAAAGACACACAAAAAAGCTAAGTAAACTTTACCTAAGCTTATGAGAAATAACGAGACAGGCTTAATTTTGAGCTGCGTCCTGCTGACATCCTAACAACCAAATGTGTTTTTGTTGCTATAGTGAGTGGCAACGTTGACATCAGCAAAGAGGGGGGGGGGGGGCGCGCAACTTGGTAGCCGCGTCCATATTGATGGGCAGAGAGTACATAATGACGACTACATAGTGAACGGTAAAAGGGATGGACAGAGCGAAACTCGGGCTTCACATACCGTACAAGGACAAGCTCAACTATGAGGAAAGAGAGCGTTACCTCAGCAAAATCAGGGACCTTGATGGACTCCACCCATATGAACATACACAGACTGGACAGGAGATGATTTTGATCTGCTACCACCACTTACACGAGTACACCTGATGCAGTACCTAATTGAAGGAACGAGCTATTACACATTTAGTGGCTTCCAGTCAAAGCTTGTAGATTGGGTGTATTTTTGGTATTCTCCACATTGTAGCTCAGGCTGTAGCTGTTCAACATTTACAAACAGCCTGCCTACTTGTGACTACCTGACAGACTCACTGAGTGAGAACTGGCTATGGTTACCCTGCGTTTCTAGAGAAGCCTTTTCAGGAGGGTCATCAATGATTGTCCAGCTCCAATCAAAAAACGTTAGCGTTTTGCATATGTATGCAGTTGTAGTCTTTGCACAAAACCTGTTTGTCAAGAACCAGGGTCACTGTGAAGGAGCCATTGTAGATCGGCTATTTTCGGAGAAGAGATGTAACGTAGACATTATAAATGCACACCAACCAAGTACCAAGTGACACATGGACGCCCCCATTTGGATTTTTTACTAGGCCAGGCCCTATTACGAAAGACATGCTCTTATTCTATATCCTCCCTGACATTCAGACTCATCTTCCGTGATCTGGGAGAACCAATGGCTTCCATTCCTCCCATTCAAAGGGACTCCTGATTCCATAGGAGGGAGGCTGCCCTTCCCTCCATCCCTCTAAGTGATGTGAGACCCAGACATACTGTAATCTCTAATTAAGAATGGAGAAAGTGGGAGTGTGTCTTAATAGGGGAATAGAGAAGTTTGCCACTGTGGCAGCAATATGATAGCTGGTCATCAGCTGTGGAATGAAAAACAGGGAACGACTGAGCGATACGCGGCAGAGGATCAGTTACACTGAGTTATGAGGAGTTAGAAGATGATGTTCCTATGAATGACTCCAACAAAGCTACAATTCAAATTAGATCCTTGAATACAAGAGAGCTGTGCATGGACACACAGAGAGGCAGCATGATTAAGAAGTGGGGGAGCGGCTCAAGATTCACCAAAATATTATAAGGCTTAAGCAACAGAATGTTTAAATTTACCATTTACACAATGTGATATTCTTGTAGACTGTATAATAGTATAATAATATAATAATTTTAATATAATAAAGGACAAAACGGTTTTGGTGTCGCCTCACCAGACTCGCCAACCACCGACAGAGCTTTATGCAATCACGTGATGGATCTTCCAGTTCAAATATTTACGGAGAAACCACTGATTAAAGGGGGCATGTGAGGACATCCCGCTCTTTTTTGCTTTCTGACGCTACTATCTGTTTTCTCTGCTTATCTTGCCTTTCTTCGTTCCCTCTCTCTCCTTGTGCAGTGTACTCTGTTTTCTTTAACAGACTCTAGTGAGGGAATATTTCTGCTGACACTACTACAGTATATATTGCCTTTGACTGTCCAGTCCGAAAATCAGAAGCTCCCTCTGATGGACGCACGCGCGCACACGCACACACACACACACACACACACACACACACACACACACACACACACACACACACACAGTAGCTAGACCTATTTGGGTTCAATTCTGGCGAAGAAAATATACTTGAAGTGTGCAACGGTTGACAGTGGGTTGCACTACAACCCACTCTCATATACCTACTCACCTTGTTTCCCCCTTTAAACGGTTTTGAATGCTTGTGAATGCCGTTACATAATGACCAATAAAAACATTGGTGGGAGGAATTAATCCTTTCCCACATGACAACATCACAAATCATCTGCTGCCTATTTTTACAGTAATGCTGTGGTGTGCTCCTGCATCCTCGTTTTCGCCTGGGATTCATTCTTCCTGTCTGCATTAGTCACAGAGATTTCAAGACCGTAGTCGGCGTAGTGTGTGTGTGTGTGTGTGTGTGTGTGTGTGTGTGTGTGTGTGTGTGTGTGTGTGTGTGTGTGTGTGTGTGTGTGTGTGTGTGTGTGTGTCTTGGCATCCTACACGGCATCATGAAATGCAAGGCAGGCAGGCAGTGATAAGCAATCTCCATTTTAGCTGTTTATTTCTATCTTCCAAACTTATATAACAAGAGTAAAACATTAATTAAAGTGCATACCCTCTTGACTGTCTTTCTCCCAATTGTGTTCCTGGTGGCGATCACCCCCCTGCATACAGCTACGGTTAAAAGGATCCAAGGCTAATAAGCCTTATAGCTTATATGCCTTAATCCTATATTAAAATCCTATATTAAGGCCTGGATCGCTGTGGTATTGGCAATGCACCCTGACAGCGTGTCGCGGGTGCCAGCGGCCCATGGGTGCCACAAGCGCATTTTAGTATTTTCATACTAAAATGGCATTTTTTTATAGACACAAATCAGGAGAGAATCAACTTTGTTATCGACCTTTTTCTATCCAAGCAACACACTCTGAAGAGTCCAGACATTTGAAGAGTCCATCTGCAGTCTGACGGACGAGACATAGAGGGACTCTGTCCCTTCAACTCTATGCTCTGTCCCCATAAGATGTTCTAAAAACTGATAAACTGAGATTCTATAGATGAGTATAGTACGTGAAATCATTATGGACATAATGTGTGTTCCATAATTAACTATCTTGGTTGATGGGGCATGATTTGGGATAACATGCGACGCACAACCAATACAATGCTCATCCACACGACGCTGTCAGCCAGGGAGAGGGGAGGGGGAGGGTGGTGGGATGGTCGGGGGAGAAGCAAACCACGCCTACTTAGGAGACCATTTGTAGGATTTGTGTACTATTTCGCCTCTAGTGGCTCCAATTGGGATGGTGCATCTTCCTATATTAACCGTCTTTGCTACAGTTACGCACAGAGCCTTAAACACATTAAGACCTGAGGCCGATTCTACAAATGTCTTCTAAATCCTAACAGTTTTCTGAAAAACCTATGTTGCTATGTATCGTTTCTGTCGGGCAGAAACCTCTTACCTCAATATTTTTAGATGCTTTTCCGGTTTTAATGGGTTAAAACAGAAATCAAGTAAAAATGTTGACTAAAAGGGTGGTGCTAGTCACCAAAATCAGTAGGGTTCGTACTGAAATCTTAGATTAATTACATTATGGGATATATTGTGTGCAAAGTTGACCTTTTGGCCTGCGTGCGACACTAGAGGAAGGGTCATGAGTCACTGGTTAGGGTTAATTCTCCAGGAAATATGAATGTGCTCAGCAAGTTACATGGCATTCTGTCCCAATGTCATTTGAAAGATCTTTTGTGCAAGTGGAAATGTTGGCCTACTGGTGGCGCTAGATGAAAGGCCATGGGGTCACAAACTCTGCAAAAATAGGTGAACATTCAAACAAAAATAGGCAAACATTTGGCAAAAAATTGCAGCTCTAGAAGCTTGATGTACAACAAA
>NC_137617.1:28544619-28614619 GCF_963280865.1 Gymnoscopelus braueri | reverse complement strand
CATTAACCCAGAAACTTCAAACTCCATTTTAACCATAACAGATTCATCAAGAACACCTGACCAGGGGCGTCGTTACGCGGGGGCTTCGGTGGCTATAGCCACCAATGTTTTATCCAAAGCCACCAATTTTTTTTTCTTTATTTCTTTATTATATATCTATAACCCTAACCTAACCCTACCCCTAACCCTAAAACCGAAATAAAGTAACAAAAAACGGGGAAAAAAGTACGGGGGGGAGGGACACATGCACGGGGGGGAGGGACACATGCACGCGCGCGCATGCATGTGTCCGTTGCCTGGGGGGCTAAGCCCCCAACCTAGTAGAGACCTAGCAACGCGTCTGCACCTGACCCAATCTTGGTTCTGGTGACTCATATCGCCCTCCTAATACGTGAGGGGGCCATGTTTTTTCAATTACTTTTTTCATTTATTTAAAAGAAAAAGATTTGGAAAATGAAAAATGTTAATACAATAAAAAATGTTAAATAAATAAATTTAAAAAGTAATCGAAAAAACATGGCCCCCTCACGTATTAGGAGGGCGATATGAGTCACAAGAACCAAGGACGGGTGTTCTTGATGAATCTATCATGGTTAAAATGGAGTTTGAAGTTACAATGGGTTTGTATAGGAAGGGGGCGTGTCTGATAAAATGAATATCAAATATCTAAATACGGAATCGAGCAACTTAAAAACTGTCCGGGGTGTTCACAAAAGCCAGAGTAGATGATAAAATGACCCAATTAAAAAAAAAGTTAAAAATCCCTTTAAGGGTTAAGTGTCTTGCTCAAGGACACTTCGACACTAGCACAAGTGGAGGTGGGGATCAAACAGCGAAGCTTCCGTTTCCGCTCTTTCACCTGAGCCCTTTGCTCAAATTAATATTGAGACCTGTTGCACCCTACAATAACCCATTAAGGCCTGAGGTTCCGATTCTACAAAATGTCTTCTAAATCCTAACAGTTTTCTGAAAAACGTATGTTTCTATATCAGTGGTTCTCAAACTTTTTTGGCCGCCGACCCCCATCTGAAAATATTTAGTTCCAGGGACCGCCCAGAAGCAAAGATTTGAGTAAAAAATGTTCGCTTTGAAAATATATATATATATTCAAAGATTTGCGCACATTTTCACGATTCAAAAATAGCAGATCTACAAGCTTGTAGATCTGCTATTTTTGAATAGCCAAAGTATAAAATAATGGTTTAAGTGGTTACACAGATGCGTTCTTGGTTTTAATGGGATAAGTGAATAGAAGCACTACTTTCAGTTCCTCGCTCAAAGAGCACAGAAGCAGCAGATATAGATTGACACGATACTTGTTCGTACATTATAGCACAGGTATAAATCAAGGCGCCTTACCCTTTATCCCTAAACGTTTTTGCCAATTTTTACTATTTTGAAAAACATTTTAAAATAGTTTAAATAGACGATCTACAAGCTCACAACCTGTTGAGCAAGATAGGGCCCAAAAGTGTATAACAGTGTATTCAACATCAATTTAACCCCTAATAAGAGTACGTGGGGGAGGGGGGACTAAAATAAAACACATTAAAACTAAACCATCAATCTGAAAACTGAAATCTGGCCATTAAAAATGATTATAGACTACATAATATAAAAAATCTAATCTAATCAAAAATGTATTAAACACTACTACTACCTCTTTTGTTAATCCAACCGTTACCTAAACTTCCAAATCAGTCTGTTCTCCCATTTCTTTATGTTTGTATCTCTATTTCATTTTGGGACCTTCCTTATCAGTGCAGCTGGCTGTGTTTGTAATTGCCTGCTATGGTTACCACTGTCTCGTTGGGTGCAGGGTGCCAAAATGGGTAACTTCCCTTCCATAAGCTGTTTTTAACATAGTTTCTGAAATTAAAGCCAGTACAAATCCACTGTCCGTGCTACACTGGCAGTCACACAGATGAATGCATCCTGTCACGACCTTTGGGAGTCACGACTATTCTACTAATATTAGTGTTCGCTGGGAAACTGCAAATGCTCAACTAATCCACTAATCCTCGTATTGACATTGCCATGAGGCAACGGCCAAGACCTTGTTTGTATCCTGAGACTCTCTCTTAACTTTGGACCGTACATCATGGTAGAGAGAACAAAAGGCGCTCTCTTCAGTTTAAGAGAGTGTCTCATTGTGGAGGAAGTACATGTGGGCCTGCTGTGCTCTTTTGCTGGGATTATGGTTCATGCGACCTCGACTTTACTCCCCCAGACTTTAGTGGTGCTTTGTACATTCGCCGAGGTCACCTTACCCCTACTTGACTCTTAATACATGAGTGCAATTCCTGCAGAGTGTTGTCCATGAACCCAACAGGAGGTGCTTTAAAAAAAAATAGATTTTTCACCCGTGGGCCAGATACAATGGAAAACTGAACACACTGAAAGACCATCAGCTGTTGTCTCGATGGAAGAACGTGGGCCTCGTTCGTTCCTGTCTAGTCTTTATCTCATGCTGGCGCCGGTCCATTACAGGTTGCTCTCAAACTGCAGCCTCGTTCCTTTCCTTGACGACTCTCATAAATGTTTTTTAATACACTGCAGAATCCGAGAATGCCGACCGTGTTCATGAGAAAGGCATAAGAAAAATCTGGATTTCAAACCTTCTGAATGCACTCCTAGAGCAGAGTTTCCCAAACAGTGGGTCGGGACCCATTTTTGGGTCACTGGCCCATTTTGATGGGTCGCGAGTAAATATCCCTTTTTTTGTTTCCACATTTTTTTTTGTAATTATTTGTAAATTAAAAACAAAAGGAGGGTTCCTGGCTAAATGATTGACAGTTAGGATTAAGGTCAGTATATTAGTTATCAAATTAGTTACTCCATTTTATAAATTGGGGTCTCAGACATAAAAATCTATATAAAATGGGGGTTAGTGGCATAATGTATGTAAAATGGTGGTCCTCGAAATTAAAAAGGTTGAGAATCACTGTCCTACAGACACAAAGTCCATCGGGAGGGGAGAGAGAAAGAAGGGGGGGGTGTGTGTGCGATGGATGAATGAATGCAATTAACACATCTACTGCATGCATGTTGCTCAAAATGCTTGGCCTAGTTTGGCTCTTCCTGTGTGAATCCCACACCCACTAGATGGGTTGCTGCAATGCAGACACATGCATGGGAGCAGAAAAGGGTGGACACAGCTGCTGTGCTTCATGCCTCCAAATGTTATGATGTGGTCGCCAGAGTTTAAATCCCCATTGAAGAGCAAGGCGCTGCCGTGGTTACTGGGCTCATCTCCTGTGTCAGATCCATGAGTAAAGCATGCTGCCAACATTGCCAGGGTTTGTGGGTCTGTCCGCCATGCAGCTCAACGGGTACCGCAAGGCAGGGGTCCCCCACCCTGTGGTCTGGCAGGGCCCCCCCCAACCCTGTGGTCTGTGGACCACTGAAGGTCCGCATTAACATTACTAAGGATGAGAGTTCACCCACACTTAAAATGGATGCACTCCTGGCACTGCAAGGAGTGCATCCACTCAATGCTGGATTCCTCTGCACGGAAGTAGCCAATTGACTGGAAGCTATCTGTGCCAGCTATGGGACGGTAGCTCAACAGTAGCCAATGAATTCGAGTACAAGCTGCTATCCGTCCACTAATGGGACGGCATCTATGGATGGCAAACAACAGCTGCACGTAGGACACAGCGCCGTACAGAGCGAGAGAGAGCGAGTGACAGAGAGAGAGATAAACGCGGTGAACGTCACGTCATCAGCTTTGTTTTTGTTGCGTAGTTTAGGAGGTACAGATCATAGTACCCGCGTACTTTATTGTGAAAATGCGGTCCTGCTACGCAAAATGCGTGCATGATGGCAGGTGAATTCATAGCCAAATATTTTTCCAGAACGCTTTATAAATTACAAACCTTTTTCAGGACTGGAAAACAGTTTTCTCATTTCAAAATATTTCCAGGAATTTCATGACCGTGGGAACCCTGTTATTCTTAACCTTAAAATAGGCTAGTATAGCCATTGTATTACTGCTACAGTGCGGTTATATATTGGAACATCAAACTTTAACTTGGTCTCTTTGTCGATCACAAACAGCAAATCTGCTAATTAGGTGCAGGTAGCAAACAAGAAGCATTCTTATTAATGGTTCCACAGTAAAATACAGACGCACATTATGGATAATCTGTGGTTTATGAATCTGTGCCAGTGAGTCATGTTTTTGTTTTGTTTGTTTGTTTGTTTGTTTGTTTAATGGACTGCTTTTTTTCTGTTGCTGTTGGTAGTCATGGCTGCCAGTTTCCACCTGATGTCGTGTGGGAGTTCCGACTGCTCCAGACCGTACTGAATAACAGCTTGCATAACATCTTCAGACTAGGACTTATGTCTGAGATGTACAGGCCATTGGTACAGATGATAAGATCTCCCGCCATGCAACAGCACGTCCTATACGTCTTTAGACGGGCCTTTGCCCTAGGGCTCAACCTGATTAAAATCTAAAGCTAGCAGATCACATCCAAATGATGTGTTGTGAGCCATGTCTGCTACTTTTGAACAACTAGAGGCTCGAGCCGCTACGAGGCCCTCACATCTAGAGTCTACGTCACACTGCCGAGCCGACCAAAATTGTCCGAGCCATAGTGTTGGGGGCTTTGTCAGAGTCTGTGTTGTTTTTGTGCCCATATATGGCAATGTCTGTTTCTGCCTGTCTACCTGTGTCCCTTTTATGCCCATATGTGGAGACATTTGTATCTGTCAGTCCTTGTCCCTTTTATGCCCAAATATGGACAGGGTCCCCACACATTTTTAGCAATGAATTTCCAAAACTTTTCCAAAACTTTTCCAGAATATTTAGCCCAATTTCCAGGCCTATAAAACAATCATTCAGCGCATTAATGTGTCTTACTCCTATGTACAATGCCCAAAGATAGGCAGTGTAGCAAAAATAAAGAATAGAATATAAAATAGTACAATTTCATTCAACATTTCGTGCAAAATTAGGGCATAGTGACCCTGCGAGCGAAAATAGGAGGGGTGGACGACGTCGTTGCACGGTTCGTTGTCGCTCGCAGTAGGTCAGGACGGTCTCATTCAAAAACATGTATTTTAATGAGATTTCATCGCCCGCTCGCTTCGTGTCACGTCGCATCACATCGCATCGCTGGCAGTGCGGATGGGGTGTTACACAGCCCGTTCGGCGAAAAACTACTTATGTTACATATTTTGTGTAATGTTATACATGTTTATGAAAATGTTTTGTATTAAAAAAAATCAATAGCCAAAAACAATGCATAGCCAAATATTTTTCCAGGACCCTTGATAAATTCCAGGACCTTTGATCAATTCCAAAACTTTTCCAGTACTGGATTTTTTAAATTTTTATTTCAAAATATTTCCAGGAATTTCATGACCGTGGGGACCCTGTATGGAGATCCCTGATGTCATCAGTATATGCCCATATATTGGAATGCCCATATATGGGCATATTGGTTGGATCGGCGGTTCTGGACAACTGGATATCCGAACTACTCGACTGCGGGCACCTCACTCCCTCGAGTCCTTGCCGCTGCACGCGCCGGGTTGGAAGTCGGTCGGTCCCATATTTGCACATGACCATATATGGGCATAGCGGTCGGATCTGTGGCTCTGGACAACCGGATCTCTGTATCTGTCAGCCCTTGTCCCTTTTATGCCCATATATGGAGATTGCGGATTTGTTTGCGGCTGATGCCATTATGACACATTGAGGTTTGACATATTTGGGCGTACTCCTTATATGGTTATGGCTGTGTCAGAGAGACGTCAGAGGTCCGCCTGCATTGGCCAATCTACATGCTCATGTTGAAACCATGTGTACAGCTGCACTTACAGTACAAAATAATGTGTTTAGTTCAATGGTTCTCAAACTATTTGGGCCAGGGTTTGCAAGATTAACTCCATACGCAGATAGACACACTGTTATAGACAGCTAGGCTCTTGCAGAGCCACACCGTTAAAAAGTTGATGCCCCTGCTTTTGAGGCCCATGCAGTCCTGGCCCAGCACCCCCCAGACTCACAGGGACCTGTGCCATAGAGCCTCTCCTCTGTTTGTGACATTTTGGAGGTCCATTTGGCATTTACACACAGGATGTGAGGTACAGTAACTATCCACTGTGCTACTCTGGGTATTTTTGTGCAATTCATTTTGGCATAAAATGGCACTTGGGCAGCGAACCAGACAGCTCTATGTTCAGAGCACACTATCCTCTTGCCAAGGCATAGGTGCAGCACAATGGATATTTGTAACAGCAAATGGTAAAACCGCAGTTTGCAAGCTACAGTACTTGCTATTCCCCACCATTACATGATTTGAGCTTTTTGAATGTTTCTGTTTTGCTCCAATGAAACAAACCATGGTCATTTCTGAACAACTGTTCACTTTCGCTGTAGGCCTACAACTCCTGTGCACATAATAATCACACCTTGGCTAACTACTGATGCTTTAACTAGAAAGAATGTGAGCACACAGCACAGACTCCAGTCACAAAAACAACATGAAAAAAATGTGCCTGGTGCACGGCTCCAAAACTACATCATAAGAAAAATTATAGCCAGCAGCACTCACGTTCAGTCCATTCAGGTACTTGACATTTTATTAAGGAAATAGGCAATCATGACAAAAACGGACGACGAACGGTGATGATTACGCTGAGGAAGGTATTGTAGCCGAAACACGTCCGTTTTTGTCACGATTGCCTATTTCCTTAATTAAAAGTACATGTAACTATTGATGCTTCACATGCCCAATGATGTGCACGTTAACAATGGGCACATTTCTGTCCACCTGACAATTCACTGTCTCCACCTTCACCCCTCCTATGCATCATATCTCTCTTCTTCACTTCCTCCTCTCTATCCTGCCTGAAACCTCCTCAGCTGTTTAGTGGTGATGAGCTTGAGCCAAATTGACCCAATTAGCACTCAGTTATTCTGAAGCTGTGGAAATAGCTTCCACTGCACCGTAAGTAAACGCAACTCCTCATTAGAAAACCATGTCCCCTGTGTGTCATTCTCTCTCAATTCTTTCTCTCGTCCCAAATTTTTCTCTCAGTTTGTCTAGTGTATCACTCTCCCTCTCTATCTATCTCTCTCTCTCTTTTACTCCCTCCTCACTTCCCGTTCTATTCTTCTCCAGTTTCTAGAAAACTCACTTGATTTATTCTGTGACTTGCGTGGGAGTGTACCCCTACCAGAGCTCGACTCAGGCCTGTAAATTTGAGAGGAACCTGACCTGAATCTGGAAAGACAAAATAGTGTCCAAAAACTCTCCAGCCACTCTCAAGTGCCAAAACAGTATATCACTTTCTAGTGATACATTTTTCGCAATAGGAACTCTCAGCAATCACTCAAACCCAAACAATTGAATTAGAAATGTATCACAACCTGACCCGAGTGGATCTGGTCCCATCACGTTCCTCTGGGTCCCATCAGGTTGGGTTTAAAAAGGTCACACTGTTAGTAGTCAAGACCTTCCAGCACATTAAAGATAACTAATCGGAAAATATAGACGTTATTACCAGGGTTCGGTTTGTAAAAGATTTTTTTTTTTAACCACTTAAGCCCTGTCTACTTCTTCTTCTCCGAAACTAGGCTAAGCTCACAAAGCAATCTGCTATTTTCGCTATTTTTGAAATAAAAGTCTTTTGGACCAAACAAATCAAACCCTGGTTATTTCTTTTTTTTTTTTTTTTTTTTTTTGAGGGATTGTGGCTGAGTTCCACTCCCTCTCCAATCCCCTGGTGGATTTTGAAAACCACACTCAATGTCCCTGACAAACGATGTTCATGACAGGGTTGTTGGTTTAACCACAGCCAAAGTTATAGAACCACGGCCGCCACAAAATGGTGACAGCAAACTGGATTTGTTCCCTGAACACATCATTGCTTCCTCATCCAGGGAGAAAACAGAGACCTTTCACCCTGTTAACGATCATAACAATGTCTGCTGATCTAGCAACTCGGTACACGTGGTTGAATGGAAATGTGCATATGAGGGTGAGTCACACATCAGTGAAAACAGAAATGCATTCCTTCTCGAGCAAAGTGAATATGAAAACAAAGACATCAGTCTGCGATGTGTTGAGCAGATGGCGTTAAAAACCAGACAATTGTAGGTGGGAGAAAACAGACGCACACGCACGCACACACACACGCACACACGCACACACTTATGCATTACTCTGCAACTGAAGGTCAGGGATGCCAAAGGAAGTTCAAAGCATCGTACAGATACAATTAATAGGCTAACACTTCCAGGCTAAAATGTTCAGCCAAAACACACATGACACATTCCATTCTTATTCTTCCCTGGGATCGAGTGCAGCCTATCAGTATAAATAAACCAAAAGAAAAGACCAATCATGGAAATGCTTTATGGCAGATGTAAATGTGCTGATGTGTGTCTTTTATGGGTCTGCTGTTTTTTTTCCTGTCCTTGAGATATTGCATTTGGGTTGCTAAACATAGACTTGATCAACTGCGTAAAAAAATTGTCTTCTAATGATCCAGATGATCGTAAACAGTGAGGACCAGATGTAGCCACAGAGGGATGGAAGCAAAATGTATCGCTGTGTGGTTTTTATTTTGTTATTTTTTTGGGGTTTGATTTCTAATGACAGGATTTCAGAAGTCCATGTTGTAACTTCCCAACCGATGTGGGTTGAGAAAATTCAGCATTTCAACCTGCATTTTGTTAAGCTTTCTTGGAGCAACGTAGTCTTTACAATTTAGTGTGTTTTTACTATACTAAAAATAAGAAATGCTACTGAAGACTGAGTGCATAGGTCAACACATTATGTTCTTCTGTAACATTGCATTTGCTGTTCGGTGATCTGAACTAACATTACATGACTACGCCAACAAAAAAACACAGGAATGACACCTGTATGCTGCACACAGTTCAACATAGCGCTCCACTGAGGTTGGGGTGTCTTCATGTCGTGATGTTCCTTCACAACCACCATAACGCTCTTGTCTCGTTTTCAGATGAACAGAGCAGGATAGGCCTACGAACAGACGGGGCTCCGCCAGGGTTGCACAGAGCCCGAAGGGACCAGCAGACACCACCTAAACACGGCCAGAGACGGGTAGACCGCAGCACCAATGGCGAAGGGGTTGCCGTCGATACGCTTCCAGACAACCTGACCCGCGTGGTGGTGAGAGCTCACAGCAAATATCTTAGCATAACCACCACTGTCTAAAATGTGATGCTAGCTGTGGAATGCTCTGTAGGCACTTTAGTGGCATTTACTGTAGGTCTGTTGTTACTGGCTATTGAACCAGAAATCCGTCATTTACTAGCTATCTTCCTTAATCAATTAGTAAGCCAAAGCCAGTATATCATCTCCTAGAAGAGAGCAATTTACTACCTCACATTATTCTGTTTCAGCCGTCATCCCCTAACCCTCTGAAAATGTTCACCTCCACACTGGGAAATCATTACAGTAACGACTTCAGGGCCAAATAAGGTCATAGTTTCAATGTTCTACATTGCTGAAGTGAGGCTTGTTGAATTAGAACATTCCAGGAAACTTTCTCTTTAGGTTCCCACCACACAGCCCTGTACATAAAGCAGAGGTCATCGTTATAATGATAATTGGGTCACGCAGACAGGTGGATTGTTTGTGTTTGTGTGTGTGTGTGTGTGTGTGTGTGTGTAAATGACGAGGCTTTGTTTGTGTTATTTACTGTACCAGACGCCTCCTTCACTTGAAACAGCCAGAGTAAAATTTCCACCAAATAAATTGTGTTTCACTTCATCTCCTTACTCCCCCCACGGTGCAAATTGGAAACAGACTGCGGCCTCGTCCTGCCAACTTACAGTGTTTGTTTAAGTGTGGCTTTGTGTGTGCACGTGTGTGCATGCATGTGCATGTCTGTGCGTGCGTGCGTGCATGTTTGTGAATGACTCACTTGGCGTCGGACAGAATAATGTGAATTGCCCTGTGCTGTTTGCCGCTGGTGTCTGATCCCAATTTGTGAATCCCTCCACCTCTCCCCCATTGGGGATCTTCTCCCAACAAATCAATCAGAGATGCTTCAGCTATTGGAAAAAAGTGCAAGGGTCTATTCCCCTCTCTTCACCTAGAAGAGACACCCCCCTCCCCCGTTCCATATCACAACCCCGCCCCCAGAAACACATGCAGGGCCGGTGTTGTGGAGCCGAGATAGGATAGAAAGTGGGTCATTTGGCTGTATATGGAGCAGTCGGAGAGGCAGCGAGAACACTGCATTTAACTGCTCCACTTTCTCAGCCCACACCTAAACCCCAGCACCATTGCTCTCTGTCACCTTCAAGCGCACTGTGCATTAATAATGGCATCAAGATCGCAGATCCGTTGTTAAGACGTCACGCCGGGCACGTAGGAGCACAGAGGCATCGTGTGGCGTGCGTAAACAGCTCCCCCAGCTGGTATGCGCTGTGGAGCATACAGTCAATGAAGTCCCCAATGTCATGCGGTGTCACCAATATTGTCCTGCTGTCTCCCTCTCCTGGTGGAGAGGGGTCATTGCAACAATGTCCGAACTTCAATAATGACGATGGTGCATCTAATGTCCAATCCGGTGCGTTGTGAGCTTCAAAGAACTTTATTGACATTGTCAACTAATAGGTGTCCTCCTAACCGACACCATGGTTGAAATGTATCATTTTATTCTTTAAATGAAGTCCTGGATTGCCGCTGAATCATGGCTATCACAAAGACATATCACCCAATCACGCTAGGATAATACTGTAGGTTACTAGGCTGACCAAAAAAAATGCATTGAAGCCACTAATGAAATGCAACAGATATTGCTGAAGTGAACTGAACCACACCTAAAAACATCAGCACAAATGATACTGCAGTGCTGTGGGTCAGCTTCTGCCCTAACGAGCAGTGGTGGAAAGTAACTAAGTACATGTACTCAAGTACTGTACTTGAGGTATTTTTTTACTTTACTTGAGTATTTCCAATTTTCAATACTTTTACTTATTAGAAAACTCATTAACCACTTGTGCCTATACTTTGGCTATATGAAAAAAGCCAGTCTGCAAGCTCACAACGCGTTGCGACACGTTGTGAGCTTGTAGATCTGCTATTTTCAAAAGATTTTCATACATATTGAAAACTTGTGAAATGGGACATTCTGCGTTACTTTTTGTACTTTAAGTACATTTTGATACCAATAAAAAAAGTACATATAATACTGTACTTTTACTCAAGTTAATTTTGAATACCCAGACTTTTACTTTGTAACAGAGTATTCCTACATTGTGGAATTGATACTTCTACTTAAAGTGAAACATCTCACTAGTACTCCTTCCACCACTGCCCTGCCTAACGAGTGCCCTCTGTCTGACAGGAGGACAGTAAAGAGTACTACAGATGGCAGAGTTTTGGTCCAACGGACAGACGAACAGAGGACTTGTGGGTAGACCTGAGCACCCTGCAGCACGGCCAAGTCAGAATCCACGTCATACTGTCCAACAACCACCGCCAGGCAGCGGTGAGATGAGCGCACGCACACACACACACACACACACACACACACATAACCACACACACACACATAACTCACAGGTTTACAAATTGTTGGCCATTAGGGGGCGCCTAGTCTTGCGTGGCCAGACTGTTGCCACCCACAATTTTCAAATGCTTCTGGTCATACAGTCTGGACTCTGGAGCACAGAAGCTCTATTGATGATTAAAGGCCCGTTCAAAGTCACTAGATGGGTCTTAACGTGCGTGCGGGGGGGGGGGGGGGGGGTGAGGAATGTCGGAGGGAGCGGAGGGGGAGAAAAAACGCCCACCTCTATGTCGGTAGGCGCTACTTACGTTAGACCTTGGATGTCACTTAAGGGGGAAAGTGGATGCCCCGCCTCCCCCACTTCACAGTTGCGCAAATGTATCCTAATATAATATATAATATATATCCAAGCATAATAGCTTGCTGCTTAGCAGAATTTGAAATTTAAAAATAAACAAAATGAACGGAAATGGTGAACAGATGCCAGCTTCCTGCCTCGGATTTCGGGAGGTGTAGATCCAGACTCTATATAGCATTCGGAGGTTGTGGAATAGTTGTCTGGCTACACGAGACTAGGGGGCGCCAGGGGGTTCAATGAAAAGGAGAGGCAAACGAAGAAAAACAAGTACATATACTGTATATACTGTAGTACATTATACACACACACACACACACACACACACACACACACACACACACACACACACACACACACACACACACACACACACACACACACACACACACACACACACACACACACACACACACACACACACACACACACACACACACACACACACACACACATTTTGCTTAAACATACCACTTGTTCACCCATGTCCTTGATTATACTGTTGCTGTATATGTACACACTGCATGTACTGTATGTATCACATCCCTGGCGGCTGTATTGAGCCGGGTTCCCCTCGGGGGTCGATTATACTTTATTTTTTCTCTTCCTTTGTAGCGGGTGGCACTTTCATTTGATTTCCCTTTCTATGGACACTACCTGAGACAAATCACCATAGCAACTGGTGGTAAGCATAACCTACATTTCTATTAATGCAACAGGCCAGATTTGAACAAACCATGTTTCCCAATCAAGACACAACAGCAAAATGAGACATGTGTTTTTATGACGACACTTGCAAGACTTGCAAACTGTAAACGTCTTCTACAATCTAATGCTCAGCGAGTACTGTAGGCGAACTGCAGAAATAGCCGGTTCTACAAGCTCACAACATATATTTTGGCTAGTGAGGTGACCAAGTATAGACCCCTGGGGGACCCTGGTCAACAATGTACATACAAAGGGTTTAAGTAGTTATCTTTCTCTCATCACCACTGTGACAAGGTGCGTTAATCTCACCTGAAAGGCAGAATTCCAGGATTTTGACGTTGATATCAGGAGTCTGAACGATTCCCTGAGGTATCATCTTCTGAAGTCCACAGATCACTTCCCAGCAGGCTCACATCCAGCTGAAATGAAATGAAAGTGAGAAATGATTAGTGTCTGGAACAACAACATGGGTTCATAACTGCTCAACTGGTCCAGGTGTTTTATGAATCTTCTTGCTGCAATGCCAGACATAACAATGGCATTGAAACAGAAAAAAGTCAAGACTTTTTTTTTGCTACCAGGTGTGATTTTGACTTTATGAACCTTTGATCCTGACCTCTCTTAGGGTTCATCTTCACGGGGGAGATTACCCATCGCATGCTGACCGCTACACAGTACATCGCTCCTCTCATGGCTAACTTTGATCCCAGCTTCTCCAAAAACTCAACAGTGAGGTACATGGACAATGGTGAGTGGTTTCTTCTCTGTGGGAATGGATGATACTTTTGGGTTAGGGGGGTCACTTTCCCCCCCCACTTTTTTCCCCCATTTGTATGATCAATTGTCATACATAAATAAATAAATAATTGCGATTAATTATTGTCTCCGCCAGGCCGAAAGGCATGGCGAGAGAGTATGTTTTGCCCCCTGTCCGTCCGTCCGTGTGTCCGTGTGTCCGTCCGTCCTTCTGTCTGCGAGCAGCTAATCTCCGCCACCGTTGGCCCGGTCGCTGTGAAACTGCGCACACACACTCCCTGGATGCTACAGCAGAACCTCTGCTGTAGCACCTCTGCATTTTTCACATCTGCCTTTTAGAGCGCCACCAGGAGGCTGACTTTTGCAAAACAAATGTTTTCCTCTTACTCCTTCAGATTCTGTCCAAAAAACACACAAATCGGTACACAGTATCTCTATAGTCATGTGATCAAGATGGATGTGTCCAAAATGTCATATTCCATCCTACTTGCCTAACATTGGCTTACAACGTTTGCAGGATAGGTCCGTTTTGAACAAAATTCCTCAAATCATGAACGCAGTGTGTGATTTCCGTGAAATTTTGTACGCACATTCCCACTAGGCAGAGGAAGAAATTTTCACATTGGCCTGTTATAGCGCCACTAGCAGGTCTAATTTAGCAAACCACATTTTTGGAACAAAATCATGAATGCAGTGTCCGATTGCTGTGAAAAGCCTAAGAAGAAATGGAACCCTTTTCACATTGGCCTATTATAGCCCCACCAGGAGGCCATAATAACCTACCTGACCTGGCGGAGACTTGTGCTCCAAGGAGCACTTTTTCTAGTTTAATTGTGTTTTTCCATTGAACATTTGGAACATAAAAATTACATTTCTGTTCGGCTTTAGGCTTTTTTAAACGGATTGCCTATACCTATATTCAAATTGGCGGGATAGGGCGGGATAGGGCGGGCTGGGCGGTGGGCGGGCGGACCATAACCATAAACAAACCCTTACCCGATACACCCATACAGGTAGACTACTAGACAGACAGATACAGAGATCCACATATATGAGCACAAAAGGGACACGGACAGACGGGTACAACGGGTACTCTGACAAAGCCCCCAAAACTATGACTTAGACTTATCGATCGTATCAGCGGTGCAACGTAGGTGTGAGGGCCGCGAAGCGGCCCGAACCTCTAATCACTTAAATATACAAACAAATGACTGACAATGACCCATGCCAGTAATCAAATGATGTACTAAAACAAAATAGGCCATATTCAATATTTTTATACTCAAAATGTGTAAATAATACAAATAGTGGAAATAGTCGATCTATAATCTGTGTATATCTGATGTATGTAAATGTATTCCTGTTGATTATGTTGATTATGTTGTATCTCGGCTACATTGAAAATGAGGGCTTGCCCTCAACTGTACTCCGAGTTGAAATAAAGGTTATGATGATGATGATGATGATGACAATCTCACAACACATCACATCACAACGTGTAGTAACTAATAACACAACATATAAGCTTGTAGATCTGCTACCTCCACTCCTTATAATATTTTGTTTCAACATGGAAAGATTGACTGTGATTATGCAAAATAATTGTGATTATCTTAAATAATTACGATTAGGCGATTATGTTATCATTGTTTGACTTCTGTCTGTGTCCTCTTTTCTCAGGTAATCTGTTTGTGGTTCAATGGGACAAGGTGCGATTGCAGGGCAGGGAGGCCGAAGGACCATTTACATTCCAGGCTGCCCTACATAGCAATGGGACCATTGTTTTCAACTACAGAGTTGTGAGTTCAGATCAACTTAATTGTCATTCGAACAAATGAGACCACTTTCAACTGGAAAACATTTCCCTTAGGGTCATGGCTTTGTACAAACACCAAACAAACAATACTAGGTATCCTCATAGCTATGGCCTGAAGTATAATCTTACATAAATGGCAGCCTAGACGGCTGTCGATTGAGTCCAAAATTTATGTTCCATTTTAGACTAGAGGAAAATGGAGTCTATCTTCAGGTGAAATTGCTCAGTCATGTTCAAAAAAACGTTCTGACAGGTACCGTTACCAGTGGAGAAGATCAACTCCACTGAGCATCCAGTGAAGGTGGGACTGTCCGATGCCTTCATGGCCCTCATCCCTTCCTCGCAGTCTTCAGGTCAGTTCTCTAAAGCACTGGTTCTCAAGGTAAGGTCAAGGGACCCACAGGGGTCAATGAGGGGCTCCAGGGAGTCCCCAGCAAAACGAGTAACAGTTTAAACCCTATCTTATTTTTCTGAAGCTACAAGCTCACAGTGTGTCACATGCTATTTTGGAAACATTTTGACAAACTGACAAATCTCCTCTTTTGTGCCAGGGTCCCTGGCACAAAATATTTTTAAATGGGGGTCCGTGGCCAAATGCATTTCAATTTGGGGATATTTTACATGAAAATGTTTGAGAACCACTGCTCTACAGGCTCATTAATGCTCACTTTATGTAAAAAAATAAATATGTCTGTTTCAAACGATGCAACCGTCACTGCTCACATACTGTGCTTCCATGCGTCCTTTATGTAGGCATTAATGTTCAGCAATATATCCACTAGAGGGCAGTTCAGAGTCAAAGGTTTTCTGACAACAAACATGTTGATGGTCCAGTAGGTTGTAATATTGTATCTGTTCTGTAATAACTCAATGTCCCTGTGAGTGGGTGAAGTGACATCATATACCAACTAGCATAGTCTTGCTTCAAGTGATCGTGTAGCTACACTGCCCATCAACTTTATGTGCTTCATTTCATCTGTATCCGTAAGCTTTGAGCATAAAGAGCCATAAACCGACATACCTTTGATCTTTTTGTTGAATGAGAAAACGTAAACCATTTATGTATCTGCAAACTTTTTATTTCTAATTAATAATTACCCTGTCCGCCGCACTGTGTACCAGCCAGGGTGTTGTAATCACTCCCGTCTGTGTGCCGGTGAACTAAATAACTGAAAAACCAATGACCCAAACGTTTGGGTTGAAAAGGTCAAACCTCAAGGTCCCGATCAAGGTCATGGTCAAAATTGAGAATGGATAGGCAAATGTTCATGAAACCTGCTGGGAATCATCAGTAGGCTGCCCAGAGTCAACGTTTGGGTTGACAAGGTTGGAGGTCATGGTCAATCAATCAAGAATTACATAATCAGTCATCCAGGACAAAAAACATCCTCGCCAGTTCATCATAGAGGGAATGGGAGGTGGAGATGTTGGTGCAGGCAGGATTTGCACTCCTAGGTGTATTGATATTGTAATAAGCCCACTACAAAATTCTAAACCTGGCAGAAGAGAATCTTTACCTTGAGGAACAGCATAGCCACACAAAACGTATCAACCATATAAACTTTTCTGTTGACAGATGCAAGACGTCGTACTATCTATGAGTATCATCGTGTTGAGATCGACACGACAAGGATCGGTAACAGATCTGCCTTCGAGTTCACACCACTGCCCAGTACGTATGTCCATATAGTGACCACTCACACGATACACAAACATAACTAGGCAATTTCCCTTTATCCTTTACCAGTACAGATAACCTATTGCTGCTTCTCTTAGCTTGTCTTCAACACACAACTTGTGATCTCTGCCTAACATCCAACTTGACACAAGGCTGTGGCTGGTGCAACACACTTCAACGGTAGGTTCTCAATTTCTCATGATGTGTGAAATTATGTGCGTCTGGCTATTGACCAGCTTCTTAATGAGTGGCTTTTTTGCTCTCATCCCTTTCCACTGCTGGTGCAGATGCTCTGATGGAATTGATCGGCGTAGACAGGAGTGGCTTGATTATAACTGCCCTGAAGAGGTGAAGTACCCTTTATCATCAGAGCAGAGTGCACAACAGTTTGTCTAAATATTCACTATCTTTAGAGCTACATTTCTTTGTTTTCCCCCCGTTTTGTTTCTGGCAGGCAAAGGGCACGTGTGAGGACTACACCCAGGCAGGACCTGAGGGATCTATAGGGCCATTCAACTACTCTTCCCCAGGTCCAACACCATCCTCTGTCTTCGAGGACCACCCTGTCACTGAGGGTAAGACAGAGGAATTTTTGACATGGACCTACTAACATAATGTTACTCTTGGGTGGAAACCTTGTATGTCCAAAACTGTTTTTATTACTATTTAAAAAAATATATATATAGTGAAAATAGCCGATCTAAAAGCTTGTGAGCTTATATTTTCACTACTTTTTCGCAACACTCTTTTATGATGAAGTAGGGCATTAGTTTACAGATAAATATAAAAAGTTGAAATACGGAGATACAACAGTTCTGCTCGACAGTGACGATATGTGAAAGGATCAATCCAAAAAACCTACAGGTCATCCAAACAAAATGTTAAAGTTACTCATGTAAGTCCAAATATTGTTCAACTGTCTTTCATTCCCTCCAGCATATAACACCCATTAAAAATCACAATATGTTTTTTTTTGCGTGGCTTTGTAGTAGTAGTGGCTTTGTAAAAGTCTTCCCGTCTATAAGACCAGCGCCAAATCGCTTGTGCTCATTAACAATAGGTGACCCTTTTCATACCTTTTTCTTTTATTTTAACTTGAATGTTATAAAGGAAGTCAATGGGGCTATAGGATCACATCAATAATACATATCAATTTGCGGGTCCTTGACATGAAAAAAGTTTGAGAACCACTGATGTAGGCTAACGGTGATTTCGCTCTCTCTTAAGACTTACAGACAGGACCTCCAAACCCCAACGGGAGAAGTGAGAACACAGCCATCATAGCAGGCGTGGTGGCTGCCCTGGTTCTGCTTGTAGCTTTGACCCTCCTGGCTGTCTACTACATTAACACACACCCCACGGTTGCTCCACCATTCTACCTCATGCAGGTGAAAATCAGAACTCTCTCTACAGATAGACCACTGTATTCTGTTCTTCAGCAATGTTCTACATCTGAAGCCAAATAGACATACATAAATGCCTGTGTCAACTTCCCACCCACGCACGCACACACAGACAGACAGATAGACAGACAGACAGACAATCCTTTTAACCCATTTAGACCGGGAAATAATCGGTGTCATTTTGGCTATTCAAAAATAGCAGTTCTACAAGCTCATAGCGTGGCACTCGTGAACTTGTAGATCTGCTATTTTTGTAAAACATTTGAAAATGTGTGCAAATCTTTGAATAAATATATCGTTAAACTCAAATCTTTGCTTCTGGGGGTCCCTGGAACAATACATTTTGAGATGGGGGTCCGTGGCTAAATACATATAATTTTGGGGGTCCTTGACATGAAAAAGTTTGAGCACCACTGATATAGAAACATACGTTTTTTCAGAAAACTGTTTGTCATTTGTAGAATCGGTCTCAGGTCTTAATGGGTTAACCACCACTGTCAATCTAGCATCCCTATTTTGTATATGTATGTATACAGGGCTTAAGTGGTTGAAAATAGCTTGACTTATACTGACCTCTCCTCATATCAGAATGGCGTCTCGTCTGTCTCGTCTGTCTCTTCTTTCACAGCGACGCACCAATAACTACTGGCCATCTATGAAGTTCCGCAACCAGGGCTGTCACTCGAGTTATGCAGAGGTCGAGCTGGGGGGTCACGAAAAGGAGGGTTTCATCGAAGCCGAGCAGTGCTGCTAAGGGGGCTGGACTTCCACGGCACAGATGACACGAAAGGGTACCATCTTGAGGACTGGAAAGGGATTACAAAAGTGACAAAACATGGAAGCTGAGGGCAAGGCATAATTATGACAAAGAATGCCCTTTACTCCAAACGTGGTGGCGGGACAATGTCTACTGTAACTGCTCTTGTAGCTTGTTTCTCTCTTTCTCTCGCTCTTTACCATCACGTTAACTCTCCATGTCATCCAGCGGGATTGAGGTCAGGGCCTTACGGAGGCCCAGGAGGAAGCTGACTATACACACACCATGTGGGATTGTTCAGAGCAATTGTTTGTACCTGTCCACAACCTACCACGGCATGGGAAGGTCAGGGAATGACGATAACTAGCCTTCATACTGCAAACCAATGTACAGTTCAACTTAAACGATGTGTTTGTTTTTGTTTGTTTCATGAATGAATTGTTTTATGAAATGTCTTAAAGTGAGCAATGATTGTTTTATAAAATGCTATAGCTTTGACATGCTATAACAGATATTCAACTATATAACAGATAGGAATTATAAAGATTATCAGAAACTTTTCTCAGAAAACCAGGAATATTTGTTTTGATGAATTTTAGAACCATTGTTGATCATTTCTGTTCAAACGTCCTCCAATAAAAACTTGTGGTCAGTTTTTATATATACACACATAGTACATATTTGGTATACTTTTATATAACAAAGTTCAAAACACAACACACAGTCTGGCGATTTTGATCAGGGCCTTCATTTTCCATGTTTTTGATTAGTCAGGTACAGTCTAAATTGGCTGCCAATGAAACCAGCTACATGGTCTATCGCCAGAGAAATTGTCTTTCACTTTTCCTTGGATGGAAAACATTGTTCAAGTATAGCTGGGTCTGCAGGGGATACTCTCGGATCAGGTATTCTTTCGTACAGAAGTACGGAAGACATCAAATAGCTGATTTCATAATTGATAAACTAGCAATTGAATCTATAAAAGGGCCTGACAGAAGTATTATTGCCCCACATTTACTAGTTTTTCTTTACTGGATGTATCATACCACTTGTCAGCAAGCTAAACTAGCACACCTTTCTTATTAAGGCTTTTCTTGAGTGAGACAGTAGGGAGAGGGCTGAGAAGGACATAAGGAGCTCTGGCACAATTCAGTTCTAGATCAAGAGGACACTTGTTGCTCTCAAGAGTCAAGACACAAATCTTATATGGAACCTGAAAAGCTCCATAGTCTTAAACTTTTCCCAATATATGTGAAATCTGGAATATGTGGAATATCTTGAGCAATGAGGATGAGGATTGACGTTTAGATGTAAAAGGTCAATGGCCATTGTAACACATGAACCCTAGTGTGCACCTATTCTGGGCATATTATTTTGAGTGGACATTAGGTAAAAATAGGCAGATATTCAACGAAAAATAGTAGATCTACAAGCTCATGTGTCACAGCGCGATGCATTGTGAGCACGTAGATTTGCTATTTTCGTTATTTGACTTACAACAAAGTATACAAGGCTTAACTGGTTAAAAAAGTCTGTTTGGATCTACATGGAGCTACCAACCAACCTGGCCAAATATCTTATCATCCAAAGCCTCCACTGATTAAAGTTACACACAGGAGCTCTCAAGAGAGGAGGAGTGGTTGTATGAATCTACAATATCCTTTCTGACTGTGATTCTAAGAGGTAACTAGGTAAGTTGTGGTCAGTGTATTTATATTTGTGTAACATATGCATTTGATTTGACCAATTTAACCTACATCCATGGCCCAGTTGGAATTTCTTCCACCACTCAAAGATCAACATCTACATTCCCCCAAGGGGATGAATAAAGTACTTGTCTGTCTGTCTGTCTGTCTGTCTGTCTGTCTGTCTGTCTGTCTGTCTGTCTGTCTGTCTGTCTGTCTGTCTGTCTAATGTCCTTAAGGCATGCTTGAGGTATAATTAACACATTGGTTTAATCTAGTTCACCGATATATAATTGGGTATGATCTACATAAACAATAACAACATATGGTTAATAGAATTGGTCCAAGCACAGCAGCACCTTGTAGAACTCTGTCTTGTGCTCATGCAGGATTCATCATTAAAGTGTACAAACTGAAATCGATCTGATGAATAGGACTTCATCCAGTTTAATGCAGTTCCTTTCATGACAATTAAATGTTCTAGTCTCTGTGATGGTCAATGGCAGTGGTTCTCAACCTTTTCAGGCTGTGACCCCCCAAAATAATTATTTTTCAACTGGGGACCCCCCATCCTGATAAGCCATTGGAATGTAGGAGTTGAGGCATTAAATTTAGTTTGACTCGGTTCCATAGATAAATACTCTATCTTATATCATTTGACAATTTGGCCATTGTTTTACCAGTTTTTATAGGATAGTTATCCCCTGTACTGCAGTATTACAAAACAAGTACAGAGAGAAGTCTCTTGTCTGATGAAATTAGGAGGTCATTTGTAGCTTTCATGAATCACCAGCTGTCTCTGTGCTACTAAATTCTGTCAGAAAATCTTAAAATAAATTGTTACCATAAAGTCACAAGGGTCTTAGAGAGAAGGGAAAGGTTAGATATTTGTCTGAAACACCTGAATGAAAATAGTTTTTATTTTATTTATTTATTTTGAGATGAGATTAATTAAAGGTACTTTAAAGAACTGTGGGTACATAATGGTTGCTAAAGACAGATATCACATCTAGTAAAGCATGGTTAAAAAGTGTAGTTTAGGTGGGGTCAGGTTGATTTAGATGCACCTATTTCCATAAATGTTTAAAGGGCAAGACCACTTTGGAAGAGGTTTGGGTTGTGTAGTTACCTTGGCATGATGTAACTCCAAAAGGTGGGCAAGAAATAAAAAATAATTGCTCCAGTGATTAGAAATTGATAATTCAAAAATATGCTCCTCATTGACTTACATTGTATATGCTGAAACATCTCTCAAAGTCACTCTTTTGGTACATAAACAAAGGCAAACAAAGTTGATATAGAGCATCAACAAACCCAGTACTGTTTTTTTTTTTTTTATAAAAATGTTAACTTCCTATTGATTTAACTATTTTTATTAGGAAGAAAACCCGGACTGGATCCGTGGATCCGTAGCTTCAAATAGTCAAATCAACAGGAAGTTGACATTTGTATTTAAAACAAAACTGGGTTTGGTGATAAATCAACTTTCTTTGCGTTTGTTTATGTGCTAAAAGAGTGACTTGTTTCAGTGTACAATGTAAGTCAATGAGGAGCATATTTTGAATAATCAATGGAGCAATTATTTTTGATTTCTTGTCCACCTTTGGAGTTATATCATGGCAAGGTAACTACACAACCCAGACCTCTAACAAAGTGGTCTTGCCCTTTATAAGTACATTTAAAGAGGTTGACTAGTCTGGAAAACAAAGGTCTAAATATATCAGGTTTTGCAATTGTTTCTAGGATTGACTATGTTTGAGGATGGGTGCCAGTTGAGGGCAAGAATTGCAAGAATTAATTTGATGAATATCCACTGCTGCCTAATCTCTTGTGAAGACTTGTTAATTGTGAATGAGTGCTGTGGATTTTCTAAAATGTTTTCAAAAGATTCTGTATGCATTTTTAATACTTGGCCTACTGCACATAATATAATTATATAGGGTGCCTGAAAAACTGTTTGGGTTTTGATTTCTAGACCCCTTTTACTGGCTTCCTCAAGTACCAACAAAGGCACCACAAATCTAGTTATCCCTATGAACATAAAATGCTAAACAGTAAACACCCTGACACCCTTAAAACAATGTAAAACATGTCTTGTATTAAGAATTAATTAATATACAAGTTGGATAGTAGACCCTTTTTGGCAGCCATATTTCCATGAAATAATAGGACAAACACAGGTGTTACTACTAATGATACCAACTAATTAATGTTGGTGTTCCTGTCATATCCTGAGATCAATCAGTGTCAGCTGCTATTTGCATGTTGTTGGGCTCTGGCAGCTACACTAAATTGAATGGAGACAGTAAATGATCAATAAACCTGTGAGTGTGAACATAACTATTTATGTAAATAAATAAATACAGTATGGCTGCCGTGAAATGGTCCATTGAATGGGGGCTCCTAAACATTAGGTCTCTGCAGTGGTGGAGAGTAACTGTAATCATGTATATACAAGTATTTTTTACTTTACTGGAGTATTTCCAATTTTCAATACCACCAAATCTCAGAGGCAAATATTGTACTTTTACTCCTCTACAATTATTTGAAAACTTTAGTTTAGTTACTTTGTAGATTTAAATTATAACAAAACATAGAGTAACCACTTCAGCCCTATATACATTTCGGGATTTTTAAATATTTTATACATTTGAAAACTTGTGAAATGGGACATTCTGGATAATGAGTACTTTTACTTTTGGGACATTAAGCACATTTTTTACTTTTGTATTTTTACTCAAGTACATTTTGAATACCGGACTGAGTAGTTTTTCCACGACTGGATCTCACTCTGTATGTCATCAAAATCTGTTGAAGAGCTGGCTCCACTCGTCCCAACCCTAGCTGTAGAATACAACTCTCGTAGACGTA
This sequence comes from Gymnoscopelus braueri, assembly GCF_963280865.1. Taxonomy (NCBI): domain Eukaryota; kingdom Metazoa; phylum Chordata; class Actinopteri; order Myctophiformes; family Myctophidae; genus Gymnoscopelus; species Gymnoscopelus braueri. Next base: position 28,591,082 of record NC_137617.1, on the reverse strand, counting down.
TTTATGATTCTGACGTTTTCAATCTACGAGTTGTAGGGTTCACCCCCCAAGGACACAGGGACTTTCAGCACTATACCCCGTAGCGTAGACACTCCAAACATGTACAATTTGAAAATAAAGGTGCTTACCCCTACGCCCCAATGTTAACTCTCGCTACGGGGTAGTAGTTTAATGTAATAATCCATATCTTTCAATAAAGAAGTGTTTTAATGCCGTCTGTGGCCGATTCTGTCGGAAGTTCCCAATGGGCGGTAGTGACCCGCCCTTCTGGTGAAACCCGGAATTACACTCAATGTAAACAGGAAGTAAACGAGGGTGAAAAAATGGCGTTCGGCCACAGACGACATTAAAGGTTCGATGACATTCATTTTCACTTTTTTAATTTGTTATGTTTTTTTGGGGGTTTTATGACCTCAATTACACCCAAAAAATCTGAACTTTGAACATTCAGTGGATTTTCTGTGGTCTGGGGTTTTCTGAATAATTAGGCTGAAAAGTAATCTGAGCTTGGCCCTTCGACAGTGAGGTCACAGTCGATTAATCCCGCCCACTCTCCTCCTCGCCCCTCCCCTCCCCTATCCTTTCCTTTGGGGGGGGCGGAGCAGAGGCGATGATTGACAGGCAAAATCCCTCACCAGCGACACCCGCAGGCAAAGATTTATTTTTTCATTGCAGTTGAAAAGGCTTTAGAAATGTGAGACAAAAACACCTACAGTGAATCACTGGAGTGGAATTTTCAGTTAAAACTTTTTGTACATGTTTGAAGGACCAGGACAAAGACTCTGAATGTGGTGTAAACATGAATGTCATGATACCTTTAAAACACTTCTTTATTGAAAGATATGGATTATTAAATTAAACTACTACCCCCGTAGCGAGAGTTAACATTTGGGGCGTGGGGGTAAGCACCTTTATTTTCAATGTGTACATGTTTGGAGTGTCTACGGGGTATAGTGCTGAAAGTCCCTGTGTCCATGAGGGGTGAACCCTACAACTCTCGTAGATTGAAAACGTCAGAAACATAAATACGTCTACGAGAGTTGTATTCTACAGCTATCCCAACCCATTCATATTAATACTCACATTCATGATTCTTCGAGACACCGGCTGAGGCTGAGGAGGAGGGGTAAACTTAATTATCACTCTTTCAAACGCACGCCTTGTAGTTCACACATCCAACCTGGAAATCGTTACAGACCACTTCTTGCTAACAGCCCCTCCTGACCCGAACTCTGAAATTTTACCTGAATTGTCAGAGTTTTTGTCGATAATGATATTAGCCTTAGCAGAACTGCGTTGCCCCAGACTTAGCTCTGGTCCAGAGCTTTAGTGAGTTCTCATATCACTCTGCCAGGCGCGCAGTTAATTAATTTACTCCACTGCGCCCTCTACAGATATGGTCTATGGTAATTTATATTAACCAGACCAAGAAGAGATCAAGAAGAGATCCTCCTAACATTCAGCAACCAATATTCTAAAAAAAAAAAAAAAAAAATCAAAACAAGGGGGCATCCGGATTTGAACCGGGGACCTCTTGATCTGCAGTCAAATGCTCTACCACTGAGCTATACCCCCTGACGAAGACAGATATGTAGTGGACGCAGTCTAGTAAATACATTATCGCGGACATATTTTATTTTCTGCCCAAAATGTGTATTACACAGATAATGTGGGGTCCTGGGAGGCTTCCCACCCTGGAGAATACACTTTCAACAACACGAAACTGCCTTTGTTTCGGTGAAGAGCGAAATAATTGTGTTTATTTGTACTAAAGTTGGAGATCTCACACGGTAGTGGAATCTTCGGTCTATGAGCAGAGCAGCGCGCCTGGCAGGGCGTTAGAGAGAACTCCGACTGTGAATATCCAGTAGTAATTATAACCAGACGCCGAATCGCCCAAGAAATTGTATAAAGAAGAGATCCATCCTAACATTCAGCAACCAATATTCTAAAAAAAAAAAATAAAAAAAAAATGAGGGGGCACCCGGATTTGAACCGGGGACCTCTTGATCTGCAGTCAAATGCTCTACCACTGAGCTATACCCCCTAACGGTGACAGTGAGGGTCTGCATGGGGTTATATACATTCAACAAGTCTTACAATACGTCGATATACTTACATTCTGTTGTATATTATGTCGAGTATATAGACAAGACATCATTCCGATTAAAACACTCCTGTGATCCACCGCATACATACAGCGATTTTATGTTCGCGCGATCAAGGCATTCTTTGACATTCGTAGACGGCGTGGAAGGATCGACTGCACTTAACCTAGATCTAAGATAGGAGGCGCCAGTTCATTGAACATGCTTTTTCCCAACAATCACAACGTAAAAACGCTTCTACAACGCTGGCTTCTACAAACCATAGAGCTACAAACACATAGCTCGTCTTGTAGCAACTACCTCGGATTAAAACAAGACCAATGTCTCCACTAGTTTACCGTGACTAGTTCTAATCATAGTTATAGTTGGGTAGCTGTTGAGAATGAAACATTTCGTAATTCGTAGCTCTACTGCTACTCCTTATAAGGAGCCCCCAGAGCCGTCTCGCCTCCCTTATGTTGCACCGACATTTGTGACTTCTCGAATTCCTTTAACTCCAAAGGTTCGAGAACGAATGACAGTCATTTCCCCATTTTCCCAATAACACCAGAATAATATGTGGCCAGGAAAAAGATGATCAAATATTGCGCCATAACCTTTGTAGTACAGCAGTAAAATATTAAGATCTCAGGCGTCACATAATTCGATAGGTTACCATTTGCGGGTTAACAGCAGTGTTGCCATGTCGGATTATTATAAGCGGCTTTTTCTGTAAAGTTGGTGGTTGCGGTGTTTGGGCTTGTTTCTAACGTCGTGTACTTGCTTATTTAGGCGTGCTTCCACATTTTTTTTTTTTTTTAAACAGTGGTTCTCAAATATTTCCCCACATTTTATTTCAAGAGTTTGCTCATGTGGCCAAGTTGCTTCTTTAGGACTTGTTTTCCTAGACCTGGCCGCTTATTTCTTTCATAAAATATGGCAACACTGGTTAACAGCCGTGCCTAGAAGAAGTTGATTGACTCCCCCCTCTCCTCTTGTTGAGGTGAGGATAAGGTCGGTGGACTGACTCTATACACATCTTTATTCTCTTTAGAAATCCCATCGCAATGAATCCCCCCTGTGGAAGATGCAAGAAAGCAGTTTATCCCACAGAAAAAATAAATTGCCTGGACAAGGTAAGGGATGCATGGTCTTATATTAAATATGACTAAAAACTGTACATTTTCAGTCCGTTTTAGTTTAATCTAACAATTTAGGCATGTAGTCTTATTTATTTAGTTAAAATGATGGGGTAGCTTTCTTGATACAACTGTGTAAGCAGGTGATGATAGTTTAAATGATAGTTTGCTAGGTCAGTGAATTAAAATAGCCTAATGTAAATTTCCATGTGAACAAACAGAACAATCTTTTTTTTTGTAGGAGTCAACTCAGTGTCAATATTTAACTTATTCTCTATGGCTGTGTGGTGTGCGTGTGTGTGTGTGTGTCTCACTTGTGGAGACCCACTTATCAACATCAATCAAATGAATGTTGCCCTGCAAGCATCAGTGTTCCAGTTGCATTTCCCATGCCAACCTCAATATAATAAGCCCATCCAGTGAAGCTGACAGGCAACAGCTGTGCTCTCATGTTCAATGGAAATGGAATTTTCCCATGCTGTTATTTAAAAATTACATTTAAATATCCCTTTTAGCCTGTTCCAAGTCCAACTAGAGAAGACATTAATTGAGGCAGCCAGGGTCTTTTCCTGTGGTGGAAAAAGTACTACTTTTTTTAACTTAAGTATAAGTATCAATACTGCAACGTAGAAATACTCTGTTACAAGTAAAACACTGGAATGAAAATTTACGAGTTTTCAAATGTATAAAAATCTTTAGAAAATAGCAGATCTACAAGCTCACAATGCATCACGTGACGCATTGTGAGCTTGTAGATTGGCTATTTTCAAATGGCCAAAATGTATACAGGGCTGAAGTGGTTAATGTATTGTGTCGTAATAATAATCAAAATCTATTTAACTAGTAACTAAAGTTTTCAAATAATTGTAGGGGAGTAAAGGTATAATATTTGCCTCTGAGATGTAGTGGAGTAGAAGTAAAAGTACTGAAATTTGGAAAAACTCCAGTAAGTAAAAGTACCTCAAAATTGTACTTAAAGTACAGTACTTGAGTAAAAGTACTTAGTTACTTTACACTACTGGTCTTTTCCATGGATGTGGGCTAGTCTCAGTGGGTCAGAACGGGCTATTACACAATATTTACTGTTTCTTAAAAACTGACCATTACTGGCGACTGGAATGTTGTTTGTGCCAATAGGTATTTCTTATATTTATCCTCAATGTTCCGCTGTGAAATGTCTCTCATACATTCTCTGTCAATGTCTTGTCTTTTCCTAGTATTGGCACAAGAGCTGTTTCAGCTGTGAAGTGTGCAAGATGGCCTTGAGCATGAACAACTACAAAGGCTTTGAAAAGAAACCTTACTGCAGTATGTGAGTGTTTACACCGCAATAACCATGCTGATAACCTTTGCCGGAAATGAAAACTTACTCTGTGAATCACTGTAGTTTAATAAAGAACCTCTTCTTGTAGGTAGGGGCACAATGCACCCCAATTATGTTGAAGGGGCTCAAGTTCACATAATGTCCAAGCAAATCAACAACAGAGATATTAGAAAGGGATTTTGAAGCTCAGAAATATCTGTTATTTGTGAAGTAGCTATAAAACACAGGGAACTGTGGTATCTGATAACTTCTGGTATCTGAATAGAAGCACCCATTTCATTTGCTTGGTGGTTTGTACAGACATAGAGATGGACAGAAAAGATGTTGTGTGTAAATGTGTTGTAAATAAGGAAGTGTGAGCAGACAGAGGGTCTAATTATATGACCTTCCCTCGATGTGATCTGCCATTGTTTTTGTTGTACCATGCAAAATTATCACCATCACAAAAACTCTCATAAACTGAAATACATTTCTGCAATCTATGGAACATCACACAAGCAAGAAAGTAGCAATGAGCAACCTCAATGACTGAGAAACATCTGTGGCAAAGACCCAATATTACTTTCTGTGCAAGCTCCAATGATTTGCAGGTACAAAATATAGAGTAGTCATAAGAATAGACGCAAAGGAAAAAAGACACATAACAGGGCAGCAATATCAAATATACATGAGGTGTGTGAAAAGAAGAAAGAAAGAAAAATAAGGCAGAATATCACAGTCTCTTGTGCAAGAAAGAGATCACTTAGCAGCAGATATCAAACATGTGAAGTGTATATGTGGTAGTGGAACAGCATTGGAGTGTATTCATAGTCATATATACATAAAGTAATAAATGATGCCTGTGTGAGGGTCTACTGTATGTCGCCAAGACTTGGAGGAGACAGGGCTCAGTGCTCTTTGGTTGACAAGTGTAAACTGCTCCATAGTCTGGTTGTATAGGTATTGCTTGCCTAGCCTGCCTGACGACAGCGGCATGAACAGATAGTGGCTGGGGTGGTGAGTGTCCTTGATGATCCTCTCAGTCTTGGCTGGGCACTGCTTCTCATATAAATCCTGGCGGGAGGGGAGCTCACTTCTGACGATGTGTAGGGATGTCTGCACCCTGCACCACCCTCTGTAGCACTCGGCACTTCCCATTCAGGAGGGTGATGCAGCTTGTCAGGATGCCCTTGATAGTGCTGTTGTTGAACGTCCTGAGGATGATGGGGCTCACGTTCTTCAGCCGTCTGAGGCAGTACAGATGTTGCAGCGTTAGCAGAGCTGCTAACTGGCTGTTCCCCCGCACCACCTCCTACAGTGGGCTTGTGAGCCTCCGCCTCAATGTTGTTATTCTCATCATTTATTTTAATGTTTAAAAAGTATATTTGTGTATATCTGCTTGCTTATTTTTCTTTTTAATTTGAGTTTAGCTGCTCAGTTTAGTGTCTGGGACTGGCAGTGCTCCATTATGCATGTGCGCAGTTGTGAAGATCGTGATTCATGACCTCACCTGTGACCTGTCTCCAGTTCACAAACTTTAATAGTGTCCTCAATCGAACTGTCAATTTGTAACCCACGCAAGCTTCTTTTTAATAATAGGCTTAACAATGTTATAGGGTTACTAGGGTTGCTGCCAGCTTCAAGTGTTGTGTTTGTGATCATTATGTCATTTAATGAGTTTGGAGGGAGGGTGGGACAAATCTGAGAATTCTCTTGTTTTTCTGGTTTCTTCCAGGCATTACCCCAAAATGTCCTTCACCATAGTGACCGAAACCCCAGAGAACCTACGACTTAAACAGCAGACCATGCTCAATAGCCAGGTTAGACACACATATGCCTACAGTACGTAGACACACACGCACACATGCATGCGCATGCACGCACACACACACACACATACACACACACACACACACACACACACACACACACACACACACACACACACACACACACACACACACACACACACACACACACACACAGTCACACACACACCACAGGATAACCTAATCTTGCCACTTTCTCTCCGCTATCATCCTCACTCAATCAATCACCTTGCCCTCTTTGATTATGTCTAATCTTCACCATGCTCTCCCATATCCCCCCTCCTCCCCTACTCTTTTTCTCTGTCGTCTTTTGTCTTGCCATCTCTTTCTTCTCCATCTCGGTGTTAAATATCATACCGGTAATCTGTCATGTTTAGTCCATTGAATACAACTCATACAGCAGTTCCACAAGATCACAATGCTTCGTGATGCAATGTATTGTGAGCTTGTAGGTTGACTATTTTCAGCATGCAATGCCAGGCGCGCAATTAACCATGGATGTCACTTTAAAGTGCATGAGAGATTTCAGCACTTTCATCACAACCGCATCAATGATAAATTGCTATGCTCTAGGTGGTTTGGGTGGGATTGGAGTTACCCATTAATTGATATGGATGATTATAACAAGGCCCAATGCATAGATATACACAGATAGACACAGCAAAGTAAAATAAATAGAATTACTTACTACCTTTAAAAGGTTTATTTCCTTCCCAAAACCCATTCTGTGCAGGACAGCACTTGGCTATGGACATCAACTGATTCATTCTGTTCTGATCCATGGAGGACACCAGTCTATTCTTGACCAAGGCCAGCTTTGAAAAAGAGTGTTCCCCACTTTCATTGGTTACCAGTAAAGTTAGAAATAGCCTGAGAGCAATGTCAATATTTGAGAAAATAAACTGCTGTTTTCTTAGAGTTGCAAAAGTGCCCATGTGTGTTTTATCTCAGCCAAGAATACATTCCTCAAATTGGTCGATTTCATTCACAATATCGCTCTACAAAACACTTGTGTATATTTTTTTAAGATTTGTCGAATTACCCTGTCAGCTTGGGGATTGTCTTGATAATTTGCTAGTCACAGTGCTCCTTCAGCCTCTGCAGCCTTTTATTTAGATTTTTTTTAAAGCTTTCTTTTTTTCTTCTTATCTTTGTTAAGATAGGATTTTGGAGAGACAGGAAACTGAGGGCAGAGAGGGAGAAGAACATTCAACAAAGGTCTCCAGGCGGATTCAAACTGGGGACGTTTATACAGAATGTGCAGGGCTAAACATAGCACAATTAGTGCCCTAAGATTACTCTGGTACTCAAGTACAAATTTAACTGAGCAACTTTCACTTGTAGTTGAGTAATATTTGGAATACCAGGAGTATCTATCCGTTTACTCAAGCGCTGGGGTTGAGTATTTTGTCCACCACTGGTTGAACTTTCAATAGTCATCACCCCCCAAGCCCAACACTGCCGTACATTAAAAACTAACAAGATTACACAATGCTACAAAATGCTAAAGTTAACATAGCTTAATAATTAAAATTACATATCCTTAGCACATTTTTCCTCTTCTTCTTTTCTCTTTTGTACTGTGCTCCGGATGGCTTTTGAATTTTCATTTTCTTGTAATCAGTCTCCACTTCAGTCTCCACATAAGCAGTGGTGGACAAAGTACTCAACCCCAATACTTGAGTCCAAGTATAGATACTGTCACCTACTCAGGAACGGTACAGGTCGTTACGCAACAAAAAAATAATAATAATAATAATAATATGTGGTCCATGCACTATACGGTTTTCTACCAGCGCTCCCCCTCTGAACCTTTTTTGTGCACCATTTTCAAACTTTCCTTCAGACAATTTTGCCACGGTTTACTTCACACAAAAATCAATTAATGTGAACTTGTGAATCCATTGCATAAATCAATGAGCAACTAACAAATTTAACTTTTGTCCTGTAAATTTCTTTCTGTTGTTGAAATATTTAAAATCTTTAACTACTCATTTATATATTTATGACTATATTTATTTATGTATTTGCTTGTATAAATCATTGCCAACCAAGAGCCCCTGGTGCCTCCATTCAGGGGAGGCCCCTAGGCTTCAGACTATGCCGTACAGCGGCATACATCTGTTTAGCATTAGCATAAAGGTCAGTGAACCCAATGATGGTAATGTCAGGAAGACCCTCAGCTCTCTATTCTCCTTGTCTAACTTACACAAGATGCCAAACTTAAGATGCTGTTTCTATACAATTCAGCCTGAAAACTAAATTAATCCAAAAGTAACAATCTTCAAACAACAGCAACCGAAAACATTTCAAAATATTTTCATGAGTCATGGATGTAAAACATTGCTGTAGTTTAAAATCCCCAGTTCAACACAAATCATTTCAGTCTTATTGAGGGAGAGTTATACCATCATCAATGGTTTTGTAACAGATTAAAATGAATGCAGTCCAGTGAAGCTTTAATATGTAGCTAAGTCTAAGTTCAGATGTATCAAGTTGCACTGTGTAAGAAGTTTGATTATTTTGATGGTGAGTGCTGATACAAGTATAAGACTTTTCTCTCTTTCCTTTCCCTTCATCCCTGCTAAGCTGCGTTCATTGTTTATAACCATAAAAGTCAAGGCAAGCAAGCTTGCTCACTGAGACAGCATGTTCCTCATAGCAAGTACATGACTCACCCGTGTGTGTGTGTGTGTGTGTGTGTGTGTGTGTGTGTGTGTGTGTGTGTGTGTGTGTGTGTGTGTGTGTGTGTGTGTGTGTGTGTGTGTGTGTGTGTGTGTGTGTGTGTGTGTGTGTGTGTGTGTGTGTGTGTGTGTGTGAGAGAGAGGGCAGCCACAGGGGTCTGTTTTACTAAATAAATAAACATTTTGGGTTATGTTCTACAGACCTAACCATGGGTTAAAAAGAAAAACTTGACACAGTTAAGTCACTAGTGCATGTGTGCATACTTTATGATTCCTAGGCTCCTCTCTAGTGTTGGTGTATCGTACAGGAGCCAACTTTTTAAACAGTATGGGAGGTAATGTAGGATGTTTACCTACAGACTGCACCCTCAGAACATTATGCCATTCATCTGAAAATGTCTGCCCATGAACTTGAAGCCCATAGATAGCTCTCTAACCACTTGAATAGCCGATCTACAAGTAGATTGGCTATTTTTGCCTACGAAATTTGGTGTAGAGGTAGAAAAGCAGTCCAAGTACAGTTGGAACTCAGGTCTGTTTTACTAAGAATAGATCGGTTTAAGTGGTTAAACAAGGGTTTGGCACTGTCACTTGACAGAATGCAGATTCACAGACAGTTATAAAACCTTAAAGTTTGCTCCTTCCGGTGCCGTGTCTTAACGTGGATCGAGACAAACTGTACATTTGATTGGATGGTTGTTCCTTTTATTCCTGGCTCTGACCCATACCAGTACTTCTATCTGTACTGTCGGTTGCTTGCTATCTATTGGTCTCCACGGACAGAACTGAAACTCACCACACAGTTGTACAGGATGACTGTGTCATATTTACTATTGACGTAATTTTCTGAGAGGGGTGTAAATCAACGGTACAACTTGATATGTTTAGGAAATTATTGTAATGCATGATGAAATCTTTAATTTCACCATAATTGGATTGAATTATTTTGATAGGATTAATCCATTTGACTACGAAATTATTTTATTATTTTTTAAATACAATGAATTTTCAAATGTGACTGGAGGAACCGATTTACTGGAATATAATGTGCTCAGCAAATTCAAAAGGTGCCAATTTGATTTGGGCTAAAAAATACAGTAATCTATTCTAACATTCCAAATCGATGTAGTAGAATGATTATCACAGTCATTGATGCATTTTACACCCCTGAGTGGGTTGTAGAATTATATGAGGCAAAACTAACTATTTACAGCATCTTGGTTCATCTACAATACAATAGTATATACTTTATATCGCTCATATCGCTTTATATAGCTCTTTTTTTCAATAACACTTCACTCCTCAATGTTGAGGAACCAAATCCATCGACTTTTACTCTTAATTTTGTCTTCGTATATGAGATGTAGCAATGAAAATCTTGGAATCTTGAACCTCATGCCTCAATTAATAACACTTCTTGAACAAGGTTGTCCTAGTAGCTTCTTGGTACATCGATACCTGATGTTACTCAGCTTCTACTTAGTTGCGTGAAAATAAATAGCACATCTGCAAGCTCACGGTACCTTGCACCGCGATGCATTGTGAGCTTGTAGAGCTGCTATTTTCGGGGAGATCTACGCGCAACCAGGTACAAATCAAGCATTAGTCAATCCTCGTGTCAGCTTTCATGAGTTGCTCGAATAATACATGCCTCTAATACCCTATTTGAGCTTATACGTATGGCTGTTTGGAAACTTGGTAGTAGTGTATGTTTCTGTGTGTGCACCAGGCGCTGTACAAGGAGGATTTTGAGAAGAACAAGGGGAAGGCGTACAACTTCGTGGCCGACACTCCAGAGATGCAAAGAGTGAAGAAAACACAGGATCAGATAAGCAACGTGAGTGTGGTACATGTCTAACCCATTAAGACCTGAGGATGATTCTACAAATGCCTTCTAAATCAGTAGTTCTCTCTTTCAAGATTTTTAAAAAATGTTCAAAAATAGCAGATGTACAAGCTCGTAGATCTGCTATTTTTGAATAGCCAACGCAAAAATCTAAAATAACACAGATGCTTTCCCGGGTTTTAATGGGCTAATAATACAGCCTTGTACAGTATGTACACTGTAGAATCCCAGAGTCTGGTACTATTTGTACACTTCCTGAGTTAAATTACCTTATTTTAACTTTTTCTGTGTATCTAGAGCTGGAAACTTTTAAAGTATGCACATTATATTCCGCCAGAATGTGAAAAAAATAAACACGTCCTGGTACTTTTTGGGGAATGTGAAATGGATGTATTCATGTTTGAATTTGAAATCCATAGAACCCCAATGTTAGTGAAACACAAGTGGCAGGAAAACATAATGTAAAATGTTTAAATGAATTAAAAGCGTGAATTTGAGACCTGTTTAGAAATACAATGAAAGTGAATTCAGAGAGAAAAAAGCTCTCACAGAACAATGGAGCAACAGATCTATAGATGATTGACAATATTTGGACTTATACCATGGCCAGGTAGCCTCTATCAAAATCCAATATAACTTAAAGGGAAATTTAAAAGCTGAAACCACCTATTTAACCATTGAAGCTGTTTTTACCATAACCTAACTAAAAGGACCTAACTAAAAGGATACTGTGGTGTTTTGTGCAACTGTATTTTAATCAGATTAAAATGATAAAAACTGTTTGTCCCTTAAGGACATGCACAAAATATACACATGTTGAACTACAGTGAACCATTTTTATTTACAAGTAAAAACGAAGCCAGTCATTTCACTGCATAAACATGCAGCCACAAATTATTCTTCCCAAATCTTTCTGGCAGACATTCTTTTAGAGACTTTTTGGAATAATGGCGATCAGCACAAGAGGCTGGGAGTTTCTGTCAGGAGAAGGAGTCCCAGTTGCGGGGCTGTGGCGGTCACTCTAGGCGGGAGCCAGCCAAGGATGTCAGCATACAATCCTTCAGAGACACTCAGAGGCAACATTTCAGACATTTCTCCAAGTCCACCACGGAGAGGCTGCCCTATATGGTCAAAGTCTCTCAGCTGTGGACTCAGAGGGAACGTCCGCTCACTGATTCCAACACACACACACACACACACACACACACACACACACACACACACACACACACACACACACACACACACACACACACACTTTTTTTCTATGGGAGCAGTAGCAGAAAGGAATGATGTGCGATAAGATGGTCTCAAAGGGTCTCAAATGTTTTATTATATGCTAGGCTACTAGTTTATTTTCTTTCATTTCCATCATTCTTTCTTTCTATCTATCTTTCTTTGTGTTTGATTCTTTCTGTCTGTCTTTCTTTTTATTTCTTCTATTTACATTTACTCACTGTCTCTATCTGCAGCATGCATCTTCTGCAAAAGTTTCCTGTCTCCATCTGGCCAACTGGATGAGTGTTTTGCTTGTTTCTCCAGTGGTCCTGTGAGGACAGTAGGTCAGAAGAGGCCAGTGACCCCCTTCTCTTCCTGGCTAAAGGTCCAGTTTCTCCCCTAAATGTCATGGCTGAATTCCTTTCGTTTTACAGAGGGTATATAGACTATGTCCTTTTCCGTGACTTAATTTTATTTTTTAATTGTTCCAAAATGTTTTGTCCAGCGTAAACTTGAACATACTTCAAAGCATGCATGGCATGTTTATGAATGCATCTTTGATCCGAGGACTCAATTGTAACTGGATAGCAAAGTTTACCCTCAAAAAGAAAAGAAAAGAAAAACCCTGGACAGCTGAGCTGTCTCCTCATCATATCACCATAACACCTAAAATGGTAGGCTTCTTCTCACAGCCTGTCCAGAGAAAGAGAGAGCAGAGCTTGGTGTTATGGGCGTGTGTGAATCAAGGGTATCCATATCCATTTTCTCAAACTTGAGTTAGAGTGTATGGTGAGGATATGGTGACCCCTTGTGGTTCTGACAATTCATGTGTGTGTGTTTTTGTGATCAGATCAAATACCACGAGGACTTTGAAAAGAGCAAGATTCGCAGTGATGCTCCTCCCCCTGAAAACAGGAAAGGTACTGTACAATACATTCGCCTGTATATTCAATCATATATTTTGTATTTGATCAGAGGCGGCCTTAAGGTTCTGGGAGCCTGTTTCAAAAGCTAACGTTGGGCCCCCAATTGTAGCCCCCCCCCCACACATACGGCTGCTTCTGTATTAATTGTTGCATTGATCACATGAATGTGTGTGTGTGTGTGTGTGTGTGTGTGTGTGTGTGTGTGTGTGTGTGTGTGTGTGTGTGTGTGTGTGTGTGTGTGTGTGTGTGTGTGTGTGTGTGTGTGCGCGTGTGTGCATGTGCGTGCTTGTGTAGATGATGAAGAGAAGCAGCCAGCCCAGCCTCAGGTGCACAATCAACAGCCGGGGCCAGTGCGCTCTGCTGCCGTAGCACCACCTAGTGGTGGGGTAAGGAACACACATGGGGTGGCATGGCAATGCAACATATTGATGATATTAGGTTATAGGGGTAGATGACCACATAGTGCTTCAACCACATAATCGTTGGTCCTTGATTAGATTCCGGCCGGAGACTATGTTGTCTATTTTTTGCCCATGTATATGCAAACCGATTAACCACAAAGCATTATTTTATACTTTGTCATAAATCTATAAGCTATTTTCAAAAAAAAATCGCCAATAATGACATGCTCAAAATAGGAATTGATTATCAATAATCTTTTATAAACAATCACATTGATTAGTTCAATTAACTTTTCGCGACCCATAAATTTGGCCCACAACCCAAAGATGGGTCCCGACCCACTGTTTGGGAACCAGTGCTATAAGCAACTACCCAACACTGTAATCAGGACACCTCATGGAGTGTGCATGCATATTGTTGTGTGTCTCTGTCGACTCCAGAAGCGCTACCAGGCCTTGTACAGCTACACGGCGGCAGACGCGGACGAGGTGTCCCTGCAGGAGGGGGACCTGATCTCAGACGTGGAGCCCATCGACGACGGCTGGATATACGGGCGCAACCAGCGCACGGGCCAGCGTGGTATGCTGCCTGCCAACTACGTCCAGGCCGTCTGAAAGAATGAAGATGTCACCAAACATCAAGAGAGACAGACAGAGATGTATCAAGGGATATACCAGGAGATTTTCACTTTCTACCATACAGTATGCACTATCCCTGTAGAAATTCAGGAGCAGTCAACGTCCAACATTAGTTGTCCTGGGGATCCACACTCACCACCGACATTCAGGATTTTTAAATTACTTTTTGACATAGAATGAAGCCAGGTTAACTGTTTCTTTTTTTTTTCTTTTTTACATTTTCAACATATTCACCTTTAATGATATGGCCAAAATAGGTGCACCAGGGTTAAAGTGGTTAAATGTCAGAAGTTAGATTTTTCAACATTTTTCAAATTGAAGAGGGTGGCACTAGTTTACAGGTCTCCAGAGGGTCCAGTATTGATGGCTGACTTCATGAATTCATACACAGTAAAATCCTTGGTGTTAATTTATCTATGAGAGTGTACAAATGGAACCAAATGGAACTGTAAAGGTCCATTCAGTTACATTTGTAGACTCCCATTGTTACAGACATCGTAGGGGTCCATTTGGAGTAACAAGTCAAAATAAAAAATATTCTATCAATGTGTGGTGGTTCTTTGTCTTGACTCTTAACAGAAATACTGATTGTTGAAATCCAAATGTTTTTTGATGGATAAGTACCAGTGGGTATATTATGCCTACTGACTGTAGGCATAATATTGTATAATAGCTCTCCAGAGTTGAGTATGAGGATCAGTATAAATTAGCGGGACGACCATGTTAGATTTTAGTGGTTCTAACTTGGTTTTACGCTGGGACCTGAATTTTGTCTTAACAATTAAGTTAGGGCCCAACATATTAAATAGCATTATGCTTCAATTAACACTGTTCTTTTAGTGACACTTTTACAACGTCTCATTGCCTCCTTTTGGATCCTGACCCATCCACATGACAGATATTGTACTTTAGCAGTAGAGGGCAGCACCTGCCTGTGTACCGTTTACCTAGAACAGGTCTGTTCCAATCAACAGTGACATTCTACAGCAGTTAAAATACCCAACAACCTGTGAGATTGTGGCCGATATTGCAGCTAGTGATTTAGAGCTTTTTTTTTTTTTTTTTTGGGTGAGATCTGACGTTCATAGTGACAGAACACTATGCAACCAAAAAAAAAAAAAAAAAAAAAAAACAGAAGTCTCGCTAGACGAGATTGAAATCTCGAGATTGAAATCTCGTCTAGCGAGACTTCTGTTTTTTTTTTTTTTTCTTTTTTTTTGGGACAGTGTTCTGTCACTATGAACGTCAGATCTAAAAAAAAAAAAGCTATTAAAATATGTGATCTAACCTAAGGCCTATCCGTGCACCTTTTAAGCTGTGGCGGCTCAGGGGTGGAGTTATGAAATTTTTCTACTGTACCATTCATCCTAAGATATCATAACGTCATAGAAAAGGTAAGAAAACTTTAGTCCAAAATTCTCCTTTAAGTAAAGTTTAATATGCTATACTACATTTCAAAGCAGTCTCTATTTTGTAATTACTTAATAGTCTGGAAAAAGCTAGGTCTTATGCACACCTGATCAGCTCACAGACGGGTGCGTAGGGAGGGATTAGATGTCTACAATACAATAACAATGACCCGCACACCATCTACACATGCACAATAAGGACAACTTTATTTAGGCAACATTTCAGTGTTAATAGACCTTCTGTGAGATGCCTGAAGGAGGTCTATTGACCGAAACATTGCCTAAATAAAGTTGTCCTTATTATGCAAGTGTACACGGTGTGCTCCTGCGCGGGTCATTTTATTGTAGTTACATTATCTAAATTCAATAGATTTAATGTTATATGACCATGCTTGTGTCAAATTGGCCACACGTTTATCCTTTTTTCCTCAGTCTTGTCTTTTGTAAAGTAATTGGCTATGATTATAAATTTCCCCAGTTTCATACAAAACTCATAATAGGCCCTATATCAATATGTTATGGGTGGAGTCATGTTATATCAGCTGTATTCCCTCTACAAAATAAAAGGCTCTTAAGTGTTTTATCAATATAAATCACATTAAGGGATTAAAAACGTATGATTTCACCTTAACCTCCAATTAAAATACTGCACATTTACCAACATCACCAATTAACTAAATATTTTTTAGATGCTAGTTGGTTACTAGGAAATGATGGTGGATTGGTGATGAAAGGTGATTAGCTGATTACAGAAGTGGGCGCTAGGTATTTACTAGTATGTTGCCAAGGTGCTACTAGTTGGTCGAGTTTAAGTACTACAGTAGATGTCATCCGAAGTTACTCAGAACAAACCAGTGTATGATGTAAGGCTGTGCTGCTTCAGAATTAATTCAAGATGCAGTATAATAACATAAAACATTGAGGGAACATAGACACACTCCCTTATGGAATAACATTTACCTAGATACTTTATTAACCTTTTTTTAAAACATTGAGGGAACATAGACACACTCCCTTATGGAAATACATTTACCTAGACACTTTATTAACTTTTTTTTAAAAACAACAGTATTTAGCAAAAACAAAACAGTATTTACAATGAGGTATTTCTTATGGCTAATTTGCCAAAATTCAAGCTGAAATACTAAAGTAAATTCAAATTAAAGAGATATACATAATAAAGTTGTAAAGTTGCAAGTAAAACCACAATAGAAGCACAAGTAATTAAAATTTGATTATTCCACATGATCTGAGAGGCTCGTTATCTTGTCATTTATCTTGTAAAAGCAGGGCCGCTTAAGTGACGAGCGTTGGCTCACTGTTGGAGAAGAAAGTGATTCTCTTGTCGACTCTGTTCTGCAGCCTTGGAGGAAGCCACATCAGCTGTTCTCCAAGAAGTGTGGCACTTCTTGCTATGTTGTCCTCGCACAGTCTACAGACAACAGAAAAGGGGTATATTTATTTTGTGCCAATGTCTTCCCAGAACACATGACACACACTACGGGCCAAAATACACATCCAATGTGGGTTTTAACAGTTTAAGCGCTAAAAACACAAAATTAATCATTCAAATTCGGGAATAAGAAAATATAAAATTAGCAGTTATGTCAATATACAATTGCCTTGAATGAATTTTGCGCATATCCCCCTACATTGGTGCTGTAAACACTGTAAAACAATTTTTAAAAAAAGGCTCACAACTCACTTTTTTGTTACATACAAAACTTTATTTATCCAAACTAAACTTGAATAAAAGATGAAAATTGTATGGTGCCAAAATATACAATTGCCTAACATATCCCCCCAACAGTGTCCACTGTGTAGTTGCGCAACAGAATGGATCAACACAAGGCTACTCGACTGGTAGACTATTACACAAAGCATTGCAATGTATACAAACAGTGGCGAGGGGCTTTAAGCATTTATATGCCCATTTCACATACTGTACACGCGTCAAATCCAAGGTATTGCTCATACAGTATAGGTTTAGACTGGTAAAGCTCATTATGCTGTAACATGCACTGGTCCAAGAAGGAACAGAGCAGAGGTATAAATAGCTCACAGACGTAACTAACTGTGGACTTTGTTAAAACGCCTAATCATCTGTGAATGCACGGCAGATGATGGAAGGCAATATGAAAATGCACTCATACAGTACGTGCTGCCGATTGCAAGTGCTCATGACGTAGAGTCACACAAACAAAAATGTGTGTGACTGGCTGGGAATGCATTATTATTATCCTCACATTGCATTAGCACCAGGGGCCTCCTTCATAAAAACTTTCTTGGGTTTATGCTTAAGATCATTTCCCACATTACACATTGTATTTATGCTAGATTAATAGAAAATACTTAAGACAAAGAAAATGAAGTCGTTTTAAACCAGATTATGTCACCTTTGATTCATGCATTTCAAATTATCTTAAATTTGTTTGCACATGACCGTGGTTTACAGTCACCTTTGCCTCCGGAAAAGGACCTGTGCCCCACGAGAAGTGTTTATTCAGACGGAACCACAGAAAATAATAAAATCAACCACGCCTACAACCGTAGGGACATTAATAGCGCACACAAAGTGCTCTTTAATGTGTGCCTGCTCGTCGGCTGCAAGCTGAAAATGCATCTACAGTAGCTGCCAAGCTACACAGAATAGGCCATACCACAGTGGGCAGAGAGAGACCAAGTTCCCTCTGGAAAGTGCCTATAGCTAGGAATCCCAGGCTGGAGAGTATTTAGGCATCTCAGCACATAAATCTAACAAAACATTTATTGGGAAAATTAAAGTGACTCTAAGCCACTCATCATGAGCCAAAAGGTAATTCCCGTCTCTGAAAACTCAATTCTCTTCAAAGTGCACAGTTGACTATGTCTTCCAGTAACACAAGAACAGCATGGTTGAGTTAATGTGCCAAACAAATAAATGCCATGCCAAAATGTCATAACATAGAGCTCTCTGCAGTTCAGAGGATGCACGCTGCTGTGCTACAACTCAACATAACCAACAGGAATTTGACTTATGCCTAGTCTGTAGAGATACAATAATGTCCACATTCTAAGTAAGGTTTAATCAATAAGCACTTGATTGGCTTGAACGCAAGTGGTTACTTACAGTAGAACCCCAGATGCAATAAAAAAATAATTGCATCGCTTTTCCTGGCAGATGGTTCTTACCTGGAGAGGGAGTACGGCTGGGTCTGGAAGAAAAGCAGGTCCTTGCAGTGCTCCTGACATGGAGCCCTTAAAACAGCAATCTGATAAGAAAGGATTGATGGCATGGAGATTACGACTGAGTCACAGCAGTGTCACCATCTCACCTAAGCTTACACAGTTAAAGTAAACAGTCAAATCCACACTCAATAATAAATACAGACTAGCTTGATGAACAGGTCTGTGAGGCATCGGACTAAACACAGTGTGTGTGTGTGTGTGTGTGTGTGTGTGTGTGTGTGTGTAAGAATATACAAATTATTATAGAAAATATGACCATTTTAAAGATATTCAGAGGGTACTGAGCAGGGTAAATCTGGCA
Organism: Gymnoscopelus braueri; assembly: GCF_963280865.1. Classification (NCBI taxonomy): domain Eukaryota; kingdom Metazoa; phylum Chordata; class Actinopteri; order Myctophiformes; family Myctophidae; genus Gymnoscopelus; species Gymnoscopelus braueri. The sequence continues at coordinate 28,572,072 of NC_137617.1, read as the reverse complement.
ATTGAAAACTGTCCCACCCAAAGCTTTTCCTCTTGCTTTTACATATGCGCTGCTGTCTGATTACACAGTCTTGGGTGGGAAATCCATGTAGGAATCATTGCAAATTCCACTTCACAAGCACAGAGACCAGTTTACCTTATTAGGCCCCCCATGAATAAAAGGAAAACACTACTGTGTCGTGTTTTTCCTATTTATGTGAATGCTGAGTACGATTCACACAGAAAAGCCCTTTAACCCACTTACGGCAAGCTTTTTATTTGTATTATCATGTAACAGTTGTACTTAATAATTAATTAGCTAGTTATATACAAATTATGTCAGCAAAGCGGATTACATGGAAGGGGATTTATTTCTTTGTTCGCCTGTGTAATGCATGTGATATTTTGCTTACATTTAGCTAAATCCCACATGCAAGAAAAGAGCTTGGTCGGTCTGTGTCACGTTCATTGTGACCATTCTGTGGAATTAAGTCCAAACTTTTCATGGCTGAATAGGACAGTGTCTCGTCTCTGTCAAAGAACCACAGTGTTCACATCCAGCTTCTACAGAGTCAAGTGACATGATCATTATGATGACAGCAAAGTGTCAGCATGTCATATACTGTAGACCTACCGAATCCGCCAGGACACTGAAGTTGTGGCTTCCGCCGAACACAACTACGTCGTCATCCTTGCCCCGATATGCTGTGTGCCACAGTCTGGGAAGGGGGGACAGAGCAGTGTCAGTTTAGACATAAACAGATATAGCTGTTGATTTGCAGTCCATACACTGAAGTTGTGTTTTCTGAACAGGTGCGTTTGTGTTTCTGTGTGCTAAACAGTGTAAGAGAGACCGAAAAGATACAGCATTTGAGGATGAGAGATGTGGAGAAGTTAGTAATCGGGTCTTAGACACCGTTTATGCAGACTATTCATGAGGAATAGCAATGGTGACTCGTATTTAGATTGCACTCACGTTTTTGCAATAAAAAGTGGAGATATTTGGCCGATAACAGAAGGCAAGGACATTTAACAGTTCTCACATTTCAAGGAGTAATTTTCAGGTTAGAGCTTCAAGTTGAGGGTTAGAACTGAGGTCAAGATAAGGTTAGGGTTCATGCCAAGCATGCAAGTTGCTCCAAGGCTGGCTGGCTGGCTGTCGGACAGCTTACCTGGGCTTGTCCTCGTGTGGATGCTCCCTCTGTCTCCACTCTCCCTTCAGTGCATTAAACTCCCATGCATCACCTAGAACAGAAGCTTAACTCTAAGTATGGGGGCACGCATGCATGCATGAAGAAGACTTGTACTGACAGATTTAGGACTTACTCAGCGATTTTCCATCTATTGCCAGGCCTCCAAACATGAAGAGGTTGTTGTCTGCTGTAGGGGTGAGGGTGTGCATAGAACGCCCTATGGGTGCGCATGAGGAGGGGAACTCACTGGTATTGTGGAGATAAACAAACGTCAGAATATAGCACAGAGCAGCCATGGTCAACGAAAACTAGACAATGAACCAAGTTATATCCTTAACATTGCTCTACATTTTATGTACCACAGGTGCTAAACAAATCATTTATCGTTTTTCGTATTAGAGTCACAGCATTCTTACATTTGTGTCCAGGTCCAAGTGTCCAGATCCAAGCAGTACATGTCCAACTCTTTAGTTTCCTGCAAACAAACACAAGTGATAGCAATTTTTTTTATATATCAAATCAGTCCTAACATTCACAAGCTATCAGTAAGAAAGTCAAGTCCATCAAAGCAACCTTTTCTTAAAACAAAGATCTCTGCTTCAGCAAGATTGACAAATCCAAAATATATTATATACATTATATTTATCTAATTATTTATTTGCTTATTTATATCAAGTGTGTCGTATATATTGTATATTATGGCAAATGTAGGAAACATGATCTGTTGGGTGGGGGATGGGGGGGGGCCTGGCGAGAGTTTCTCACTACATAATTCCTGTCCAAACTGGGTTTTCTTATGCATGTACAGGTGAAGCTGTTCTCTGACTTCCCTGTCATAATTAGGATCCACAACCACTGAATAGACAGACATCATAACTAAGTCAACCTCATCCGTTGTAACAACGGTGACATAATCTGTCTTTGTTCCAGGAATTAAAACGTTTTACATGATTAACTCATAATATGTTTTGTAGGCTTGGGTCCCTCTTAAGATGTCAAATCTCTCTTTTAGGTCTCGAGCTTGAAACCCTGCTCTGGATGGTGTCAGCGCGCTTATTCAGTTTTTGATCCACATTTCCCGGTCTGCTGGGAAACGTCTTCACTTACTGTGACTATAGACTGCTCCATAACTGTATTTATTCACATGAGAGATGCATTTAAACAACGCACTTGGCATTGATCGAGTCCACTCACCAAGCCACCACAGACGTAGCCTTTACTCCCCAGACTGGCGCTGGCATGGCTGCCTCTAGGGGCAGGAGCAGGTCCCTGGGGATGACAGAAGTGAGAGGGGACATGCAGTCATGGACAGTAAAGTGACCACTTGAACCCTAGCCTAATTATTCTGGGGATAACATTCGGTGAAAGATCTAATAGATCTAAAAGATATTCAAGTGTAGAGTGAAAACACGACAGGACCTAGTATAGAGCCCTTGGTAATCCAGTCAACTAAGTATAGGGTTTACGTGATTAAATAGAGTAGTGTAGTAAATGCAGACTAGCTTGATGTACAGGTTTTATTTTAAGTTGGTCTGATCCGTCACAGACCTGTACATCAAGCTAGTCAGTATTTAGCAAAAGTCCCTACTTCACAACCCCAATTACACACAGCCTTCTCACAAACCATCCGTTACATTTTTAGGATTCTTTTTTCATATCAGTTTTATTGTAGAGGGCAGTGAGGGATAGATGAGATTGAATCCGGCTATTGAACCAGGTATTGACACTTTGCTTGGAGAAAACAAAGATATAGCAACTTTGGGCAAATTTTTTTTTTGCTTCAGCTCCATCATGCAACGTTCAATCTGTGCTCTTTTCAAACATTGTTTGGCATGCACTTTGTTGGTATTTGCCCGAGGCGGTACTCAATCTCAATATACTATAGTAGACAGCCAGGAATGGGCCTCCCCCCAAGATTCATGAAAACACTAAAACTGTCTGAGCCACCACCCCAGTCAATTACTCCCGTAGCATATAAGGCTGTGTTGTGTACAGAGAAGAGACTCAGGCCCCGTTTAGACGACAAAAGTCTCTAGAGAAAACGGCAAAATAAATGATTAGATGCCTCCCGTTTAGACGGCAACGGCGTTATCCGTGTAAACATGCAATACTGGGGAATCCGCAAAACGTGTGATGTTAAAAAGTGAAATAGTATTTGGAATGTATATATTTTTTGTAAATTCAGATGGGGGTCTGCGGAGAAATACAATAATTTGACATACACATGTTTGAGGACTGTTTAAGCAATAATAAAAATAAAAATAAATAAAATCAACTACACTTTAAAAACAAGCCCAAAAAAACGCAACCCGCAACAATATTTACAAGCAACTTTACAGGTAAAACAAGCCCAAAGTCGCTTATAATAAGCAGACATAGCAACCCTGCGTAGAACCACGCTGCATTGGTGTATGTAAACAAACAGCTGTGACAGGAAGTAGAACGGAAGTGGCTAAATACGCATGCATGACTGGTCAATCTGGCAGCGCGTCACCACCACCTCGCCACCTGGCATGCACACTACATCGTTTTCAATCACCGTTGCGCCTCCGTCTAAACGCAGAATAAAAAGTGAGAACGCAACGGGGACTTTGCCGTTTTGTCTAGAGACTGTTGTCGTCCAAACGTGGCCTCAGTCCTCTCACTGAGCATTTTTCAATACAATATTACAGAACAGATGATCTCACACTCCCGTACTTTACCTCAGTCTCCGGCTGGGTCCATGTAGCGGTGCGAGTGTCAAATACATGAACCTCGTTGTTCCAGCCCCAGCATCTGTAGAATGTGGTTCCGATTGCTGCCTGCAGGACAAAGATCACAACATTTTAAGATAGGAGTCATGATAAAAGAATCTTATAGAATTCACAGCATGATACCAACTATAATTGTTACCCTAAGTATTGATTGACATGGACATCTTTATTGACAAAATGCATAAGCTTAAACACATTTGTACATATTTGTCAAAAGGACAAAATACAATAAAAGTTGAGCTTATTTCCATTGTGGTCGTTTGAGATAATGTGAAAACTGTGTAAATTGTTGCTGAGCACTGTGCGTGTGTGCGCGTTTCCCCCTTTCTTTTTGGGGGGATGGGGACATTAGTGCCAAACTAAGGAAATGGGAGTATCTAAATCAACTTGTACTTAGATAACTCTCCAAGTAATCGCAACTACAAAAATTCTGGACCCGAGTTGGCTCTGTACTTTTTCCGGCTACAAGCTACCCAGAATATAGATGCTGGGGTTCAAGTGCTTAACGAAAGATCATTGGTTGTCAGTTATTGGTAGTGTTACATGACAGTTCTAGACAGTAGCAAGAACAATATTAGATTTGATGTTCCTACAAATTGTATTCATCCATCTAGAGACGACTGATCTTCTGCAGTTCTGTGATTTATTTACCCAGGCCGTCTCCTCAACAACAAAGCTGGACGAGGATGAGTTACGGATTTCCTGTAGGGTCTTGCATCCATACCCGCCAAAGTAGATTAGCCTACACCAGGAAAAACAAAAACCCAACAAAAAAAACGTGTTATTTGAAACATAATACTTTATCACAACAACAAAGCATCATAGAGTAAATAGAAATGAAAACTAGAAAAAGTGCTCCTCGGAGCACAAGTCTCCGCCAGGTCAGGTAAGTTATTGTGGCCTCCTGGTGGCGCTATAATAGGCCAATGTGAAAAGGGTGGCATTTCTTCCTCGGCCTAGTGGGAATGTGCGTGCAAATTTTCACGGAAATCGCACGCCGCGTTCATGATTTCAGACATTTTGTTCAAAACGGACCAATCCTGCAAACTTTGGAAGTCAACCTTAGCCAATCAGGATGGAATATGAAATATCGGACAGATGCGTCTTGATCACATGACTATAGAGATACTGTGTACCGATTTGTGTGATGTTTGGATAAAATCTGAAGGATTAATATCCAAAAATGTATTTGACATAAGTCGGCCTCCTGGTGGCGCTGTAAAAAGCAGATGTGAAAAATGCAGTGCAGATGTTTTTCCTTGGCCTCTAGGGAGTAGGCGTGCAAAGTTTCACGCAGATCGGTGCAGTTATAGTTAAAAATGCAAATCGGCCTGTTATAGCGCCACCATGAGGCTGATGTGAAAAGTTTTAAGTGCCATTTCTTCCTCGGCCTAGTGGGAATGTGCGTGTGCAATTTTATGCAAATGGCAAGCTGCGTTCATGATTTGAGGCAGTTTGTTCAAAACTGACCAATCCTGCAAACTTTGGATGGTAACCTTAGCCAATGAGGATGGAATATGGAAAATCGGACAGATCAGGGTTGATCACATGACTATAGAGATACTGTGTACCGATTTGCATGAGGTTTGGTTAAAAACTGTAGGAATAATGGGGAAAAATGGGTTTTGCACAAATCGGCCTCCTGGTGGCGCTATAACAGGCCCATGTGAAAAATTTGAGGCAGAGGTTCTGAATTGGCATCCAGGGAGAGTGTGTGCACAGTTTCGCAGCGACCGGGCCAACGGTGCCGGAGATTTGGTGGTAACACACAGACAGGACGGACGGACGGACACACGGACGGACACACGGACGGACGGACGGACAGGGGCGAAAACATACTCTCTCGCCATGCCTTTCGGCCTGGCGGAGACAATAAACTGGCAGAAATTATTATAACACAAAGTCCTCTAGTAAAGATTTTCTGAATGCATGGCAAATTTAGACCCAACACCTATTTCCTGAGTCAGAGCTAAACATTAGGTACATTCAATTTCAAAACATCTCAGCTTTATCTAAATCTGTTATACATGTTGTTGAGGTGCGAGCAATTTAGGTACCAGTGGTTCTCAAACATTTTCATGTTAAGGACCCCCGTTTGAAAAGATTTTGTGCCAGGGACCCCCATAAGAGAAGACCCCATTTTCAAATAGCCGAAACATAAAAAAATAAAAATCACACCCAGTGTGAAATGAGCGGTGTTATCATCACAGTAATGGAAGCATGCACTTCCTATTATTTTTTTGAAGTGCGTGGTGCTATTTATAGGTTATGAATGTCGTCATGCGTCTCGCTAGCCAATCACAGTACCCCGCCAAAGGGTATGAATACTTATCAGCCAATCACAGTACAGCAATTCCAACCCCACTTATAGGAAAAAACAGGACATAAGTGTTTAAACTGTTCCAAGGACCACTGGGGGTCCCCGGAACCCACTTTGAGAACCAGGGGCATCTACAAATTAACCAGGAATGTGAAAAACCTGTGTCGGCACTATAATCTTCACAGGGTTGGTCAATGGGCCAGGGGTGATTGTCAGACCAGGTGTGCGAGGTGGGGGCAGTTTTGTGGGACAGTGGCTTGAAAGACGCTGTCGATGGTAATCTGAGAAAGGTTAGACAGGCAGACCTGTCTCTGTGTATCCAGCAGCTGTGTCTGTTTCGTGGCGAGGGCGTCAGTCCTCTGGTGTCTGTCACACTCTTCCAAGTGTAGGGCTCCTCTCTCAGGTCAACACTGTGGAACTAATGCATAGGAGCACAGGTTGACTCTACAGACATTAAACGGGTCGGCAAGTAAGTTTGGCCTTGGGCCAATGCTTTTCTAAGCCATTAGATGGCAAGCCAGAACACAATCAACGGCTAATGTTTAGAACTGGAACATTCGACATACCGCCTTATATACAATAATTATATTTCTATAAAAGTTAAATAAAGATCTGTGAATTATTACTGTACACTGAAAAATATGTATGTGCAATCCAAGTAATCAAATGTTACAGGTGCTGGTAGAAATGTTTGTATAATGATTTTGTGCAGGCCCCATCCTTGAATGTGGCAGGATATTTAGTTCATCAAAAAAGTTAAAAATAAATATTTTATCTGGAGACAGTCTTACTCCTTTTCAAACAAGAGATATGTCATTGTCCTTAGATACAGACATAATCAGTGTATTGTTTAAGGCATGTAAAACACAGTTTTGTTTTTAAACGTGAGAGAAGTTTCCCATCTAAAAGTCTAAAAGAGGGAAGGGAAGTTGACAGTGAAAACAGAACATTCAAAGGAGAATGGAAATAACTATTCATCCTACCCGGTTTCATTAAAGCAGAGCCATTGTGTAACTGAATGTGGGACTGTTAGTCAAATACTGTAAACTATTTACAAAATAATTTCCTGGGCCAAATATTATCGCTGGCGTGCCACTTCACGGCCCGCCTGTTGTCTACCACTGTATCCTTCACTCTTACTGCAGTTGCTGCTATAACACTTCCCAATAAAAGTTTAGCTTATCAGTAAATTGACATAATGTGCTAGAAGCTATAGGAAAACATGTTTCCATGGGATTAAAACAAACCTTTTTCTTTTCATTTCCCTAAGTAAACGGTGATGTGCTATATAATATCTAAAAAGACAGATACAGTGGAGAGCTGCTTTCACTTCTCACGTTAAGACAAAGGTTGTTGCTCATATTCCCTTCTACAATAAGACACTCACTTTCCACACCCCCGTCTGTCTGCCTGCCTATCTGACTGCATGCTAATCAGCCTCGCCAAATAATCAGGTTTCTGCATGTCACAGATAGTTTTCATATCAGTGTTACAGGGTCAGGCAAAACAGAAAACAAAAAACAAGTCAACCAACACCCTTCCCTATGGCCTGCTGTTAGTGACGCATGAATATGATAATTCATTAGCAAAACAGCTCAGTGGGGGGTTATGGATCAAACCACAAAGCCCCTCGGGGCCCAGGCAAACCCTACCTGGTTGGTGTAGCCAAGGGAGTCGCACCCGGCGAACATGTACAGTGTGCCGTTGAGATAAGAGCTGCAGAATCCCGACAACTCTGGAGGGACCTCCCCCGTGATCCCCCTGAGCTCCCTGGTTGCACAAACACAGAAAAGAGGAAGGTAAATAACTGAGATGACAGGTTGGGGCGAACAAACACACATGCAAATCTAAAGAGTCATAATGCGGTTGATTTTGGTAGGTCTTAAAGAATGCAAAAACAACCTGTTAAAAAAAACCTGCTCCCAACCGATGTGATGTTGACATGCCAGGGGGCTTATTTCTCCTGATAGACTGAAATGTCATAATACATTATCTTACCATGTCCCAGTGTCAAGATGGCAGAGCCACAGCTCACTGCACGGCACCAATACATCTTGTTTGTTATGTGCCTGTTAGGAAACAAAGTCAAGTAATAGAATCAAACAAAATGTGTATTTCGCCCAGCAACATTACACTGAGCATTTGGAGGTGATCTTCACAATGTAGAAGTCAGGATGAACTATTTACAAGCCAATTTTATTGTCTATAATAAGACAATAATGTCCAATCTACTGTTGGAATTATTGTTCTCTACTGTGACTGTCCTGTATATTCTTGTACAAGGACATACTGACACACACGTTTAACCACTAGTCATATTTTATACTTGAGCTATTCGAAAATAACTAATTTTTTTGCTCTACCATTTTCAAACAATTCAGATTTTATTTTTGATCTTTAAGATTTTTGAAAATATTTTTCAAGAATTAGGTTATTATTATTATTTTACATTTGTCTATGTCTATAATAACATGCCCAAAATAGGGACACCATGTTTAATGTGGAGTTGAGACAACATTCTATGCATAAGCTCAATTTCCTTACATGATCCCCTCTTTGCAATAAAGTTCTTCTGATTCGAAACAGGGAGCAATCCATTATTGTTGTTTTGTACTTTGTGGCACAGTACCAGCAATGAGTTATGGATGATTTTTCTAGCTAGGTAATATTTCTTGATCAACACTAGTCTGTTGTAAACCTAGATTGGGTGAAGCAAAGGATATTGGCCAGACATTTAAAACAAACTTTAATCTTGTCATGCATTGTTAAGTTCTACAAAGACTAGACTCAATGCTGCTGCCTCAGAGATGGTTCTCCAAAGTGCTGTTTTGGCAACAAGGTGTTAATTTGCGATTAAATGCAACAATGGGTAATTCTTATCTATGTTACCCCTAAAAAGAAGCTTCATTTGGGATTTTCCTTTGGAAGGTGTAGGCTGTGTGACGGATATGCAGATGAGATAACAATAACCTACTTTGCGCAGGTATAGTCAGTCAGCCAGTCAGTCAGTCAGAATTTAAAAGCTAGGTTAAGTAACATCACATTCACATGTATTCAAAACACCACAAATAATTCATATTAATGAAACGCATCTTACGCGATAACCTCCCAGAACGTGAAGTATGTTGTCCTCAATAAAGGCTGTGTGGCTGCTTCTCTCCAACTGGTCCTGCGCGTCCATCCTCCCCCTGGTTGGCTGGTGCTCCTCTCCTCTGGGGCACAACTGTTGACTTGAAGACTTCCACCACCACAACACAGGAATGCTAACAGGAAACACCGGACACCACGACTGGATGAATGGGGCTGTTCTTGCTCTGACAAAAAAAATATAAAGAGGAAAAACCAGTCAGGGGAGGAGATCTGGTTGTTTTAACCCCTCCCGAGTCCTTAGTGTTACTTGCAATCCCATGTGATAATAACAAAACGCTCGCCCCAAAACACAGTCGCCCCGGGGCAAATCCGGCGACCTCGGTACGGTCGCCACCTGGTATTCCTAAACGTAACCTCAGTGAACTATGGCTAAACCTAACCTTATTCCTAAAAACGTGACCTCAGCAAACTTTGCCTAAACCTAACCTTATTCCTAAACGTAACCTCAGTAAAACGGTGACAAAACCTAACCTTTTCCTTGACTTAACCTCAGTAAAATCATGCCTAATCGTAATAAACGTATTTCTATTCTAACATTAAACACAAATACAAGCACCGCTAGGGATGAGCGTGTTTTTGGGCGAGTCTTCCGGTTACCGTATATTAAAATTCTACCCAACTAGGGAAGAAACGTATAAGTTAACATGATTGATTAATGTAACCAATTCCTTCCTAACTAACTCTTTACCTTTGGGCATTGACCCTAACCTACCTCTATGACCCTGACCCACATCCAATTCAATACACACAGGCCGCCGTCCTGCACCACTAATCACCTATTCATTAAGGATACACGCATCAGGTGTGTGGACCACTGATAATACACCTTCAACATCATAAATATGTGTGGCGTGCGAATGTGTTTATTTCTCACAGATTATGTGCACAATTTACAAGTGATCAGTGGTGTAAAAAGTAAAAGTTTCAATACTGCAATGTAGAAATACTCTGTTACAAGTAAAAGTCCGGTAATCAAAATATAGGCTACTTGAGTAAAAGTGCAAAAGTATTGGCATAATAATATACTTAAAGTACCAAAAGTAGAAGGTTTTCAAATGTATGTATAGGCTATAGGGCTGATGTGGTTAATGTATGTTTTGTAATAATAATCACTATCTACAAAGTAACTTAAGTTGTAAAACAATTGTAGTGGAGTAAAAGTACAATATTTGCCTCTGAGATGTGGAGTAGAAGTACTGAAATACTACATTAAAGTAAAAAAAAGTACAGTACTAAAATTAGTTACTTTCCACCACTGATTATTTGTACAATTTACAAGTGATGGCTCGAGCATAGATGAAGGCATCTTTTGGAGTCGTCTCTTGTCAGCTAAGGAGGGAGTAGGAAATCGCACATGGAATGTTTGGACATTTGAAAGGAAGAGAGCCATATCCGCCCACTCAATGACCCAGAACCATTTGTCGTTTTGACCTAGGCTAGGATGACATATTGCCAATGACACTTGGCTTATAGCTAGTTAAAAATATAAATCTTATGACGATATTTCTAGGTGGTCAAAGGTGAGACATGCACTGCCCCAATCATATCTTTGACTAATTTATCTTTTTCGACACATGGTGGTGCCCTTTAGCCATACGAAACCAAATTGCTGTACAGTATTAACCAACGTTTGCAGAGAATATGCAAAGGAACTGTACATGTCCACATCTCAAAAAGCATAGACTGGGCTGATGTATAAAATATGCCAAAGTGAATATTCATAGCCCATGATGTCAGTAAAATGTCTTCAAGTCAAGAAAGGCAAACAGTTAAGACTTAGAAAAGGCAATGATGTCGACGGAAATTGTTTTATCTTTTTAATTGATCATTAAAGTATAGGCTAAATGAGACATGACCATGAATAATTTGAGAACAAGAAACAATCGATACAGCAATGTTCTATATTTCAGCATTTGGTAATAGGTGGTGTAATGTGTTAAACACATCCCATAACTATAGTCTTCCTTTCAGCAATGGCTGTGTAGTGTGCAGACATGCACATTTAGACAAAAAAAAATACTGTGCAGTTTGCTGTCAAGAGTCTGTCAAGACATTTCAGATGAACAGGGAACCAACAACAGGAAATGTTAGTTTTTAGTTTTTATGCAATGCAGCAGGTGAAATTTCCTACTGTTACTGAAATCAAATTAAACCAACATTTTGGCAACAATACATTTATTTTTCAGAGGGATAGATTGGCCACTATAAAAACTGTTTGTGTAAGTGTAACATTAGCCCTATTCTGAGATTAAGTTAACTTCACATAGTCAAGGACATTACAACTAAAACGTTAGTTGAAATATCCCTTTAACAGTCACGCCTTTCAGTGCAAATGTGCAAAAATGTCAAATTAATGTTCAGAAACATTGAGAAATCCAGTCAAGTACTGTATAGAGTAAAGACTTGTACAAACGTTAAAAAAAAAACTTCACTACTGCACAATCATGATTTATGCACTTCCGCCATTTCAACAATCTTATCAGTATGGCTAGCCACACTAGCAGCATAGCAACACAGACCAAATCTAAATATTTGCTCAGAAAACTTTAGACAGTTTGATTATTAAGAAAATAAGAACATAATCAACATAATTTTGATAATAAATCTGATTTACACATTCACACAATTTAAGTAATTTTTTCCCACACTTCTTATAACATTCAACTTGGATGTCAATTATAAAATCTTCAACAAGGCAATGTCTAAAATAATTTTTACGAAGCTTTTTTGGCACTATATTAATAACATAGAAAAAGGTGTACGGTTTAAATAAAAAGGAAGGCACATTATAGTCAAGATCTTAAGTTAAGTTGAACATTTCAAGTGTTGTTTTTTATTTATTTCTTTTATTTATTAAAATTATTTACCCAACCCCTTTGTCAATACCGCCTGCAGGCATGTGACTTCTATGAGTCTCCATGAAGTATAGTGTAAAGCATCTCTTGTAAACATGACATAATGGAGAAAAAGGGTTCTGTTCATCACATACCAATAAAAAAAGAAATAAAAAAACACGTTAAAAGTGAGCATATTGGCGGAACCCTTCATTGGGACTCAAACCTTTATTTGATTGCTATGACTGTCTGAATTAAACCTCCAATAGTGAAATTAAAGTTGGCTGTACAGTGCACACTGTCAGTAACACCCATCATGTCAGTGAAGGGGACTTGCTGAGTCACTCTGGCACACACACATCCACTTCAATGGATGTTTGTTTTGGGTCAGTCAGAACAGACGAGCCACAGTCCCCACTACATAATTGCACTTGAGGTTAGTCGTCAAAAAAAGCTACATTTTGTGTTCCTTTTGTCCGTTTCTTTCCATCAATAATCTTATAGCTTCCAGGATTACTGATAGGAAGGGGGCCCTGTATGATGGCAGGGTTGCTACAGCGGTTTGCAGTCTGGCTCGTCTCAGCCGTGCAGATCATCATCATCCAGGTATTTCTTACGCCGCTGGCAGCGTGGGCAAGAGGGCGACTGTGCATGGCAGGCCAAGTGAAACACAGCCTTACAGTCTTTACACCTGGAAGACAGAAAGAAAAGGTGCATGAAGATGAGGACTGAGGAAATTAAGCAAGAATGCTTACCTAAGATAAACCTCCTGAAATATGTCTATGCTCAATGACATTTTCAATACAACAAAGCCTACAAATTTGCACAAGTGCAGCCAATTATTTGTACCCCTTTATCTCCCAAATTTAGACATAATGGAAATCAATTCCTCTCCATAGATTTCTGTATTTTCACTGCTGTTGTGCTCGACTGAAATGCCATCGATAAGTCCTATAGTGTGTGTGTGAGAGTGTGTTGAATTTAAGTGAATTGTGTGGGTGTGGCTGCTGCCTACCGGGTGGTGCTGTTGACCTGGAAGGGGAAGATGACGTCGTCGGAGTTGCAGATCTGGCAGTAGAAGCCGCGCTGGCTGCAGAGTTCACATTGGTGCACATGGCTGGAGGCGAACTGCACCAGTGTGCTCAGGTATGCCACGTATTGACCCGCCGCTATCTGCAAAACACACACAATGATATATATGTATTTCAAGGAGGCAAGCTTGACTATAGAGAGTCATGTGATAAGTTATGGAGTGTTTCTTAGTGATATTATCGTTGAAGGAGAGAGTGAAGGCGAGATCACTCTTTGATCTCGCCGCATCACAATCACATGCGAGTAGTGTTCGGAAGTATTGTTTACCACATCTAAGTATTACTTCCACATTCTTAAATTGTAGTTGATGTTGTTATAAGCCATAAGAAATTCCAAATCAGAAAGATTATTGAATATTATATTAAAATTGATTAACTACCTGGTCCGTTTTTATACTCTGATAAATTAACACTCAGGACACTCAAACTGAACGCTGAGCTGAATATATCATAACAGTCATAGAGGAGGCAGTATGAAGCATTTGCATACCTGTCGCAGGTCTATCACGCTGTAAAGATGGCTCGACTCCAAGAGGTATGTCCGCTGCTGCAATCTGAGGAGAACCCAATAACAAAACAATGCTTGTTAAATATACAAAAACATGAAACAACCTAAAATTCCAATGTCGATAACGGCAACACAAAGCAGTATATTCCTTAAACACATTAAGCCTGGTATCCCAATTTTGAAATAGCAGATCTACAATCTTACAACGCAACAATGTGATCTGTATATTAGTCCAGATTTCCAAAAGTCTTAACCCTGGAGGCAAATTGTGTTAATTTAGGGTAAACATGTTTTTTAGGGGTATTTAAGTAGTTGTTCACCCAAAATTGTTCTATCAATCACACACCCCATGAAGCCTTGAATTCATGGAGATTCTTTTGTTTTTGTCACATTCCTAAGCCATTAATTTGTCTATCTGTGTCCTTTTTATGCACAAAGATGGGGTCCAAGCCAGTCTATGAAGTCACTCAGTACTATGACGTCATTCTTATGGTCTGATGGTACTATATGGGGATTCGCAAATTTATGGAGATCCACTGATCCGAATGGCTTTCCACTCAGTGCATCACTCCGTGGGCCAGAATAGTCTCAATGGTAATATCACAGAGCGTGACATCATAAGTGACACCAGCAGGTTTATATAACTGTCCATGTGACAGAATAGTCTCCATATATGCGAATGTTACGTTTATGATATCAGTCAACCCAAGGCAATACTAGATGATCAGGCCCCTTCACACATAAGAGAATCCTGTTTCAAGCAGTGTCCATACAAAACAAACAATGTCACCTTTAGGGACAAATCGTGACCGTTAACATTCAAACACGAACGGGACATGACACATGCTGCATGTCACATTTTGGGAAGAATCGCACCTCTTTACATTGAAACCTGGAAGTCTCATGAGTCAAATTTAATATAAGATTTGTTGAATGACAAAGTACTGTATATAGGGCTGAAGTGCTTACATTACATTACAGTCATTTAGCAGACACTTTTATCCAAAGCGACTTACAATAAGTGCATTCAACATCGGTAGAGAACGAAACTACTAATCACCAGAAGTCCTAAGTGCATTCTCTTCTAAAACAAGCAACTAAGAGTATACCTACAGTAGCGCTGAGGTAAAAGTGCAATGCTTAAAACAGTGCAACAAATCTAACATGGACAGTTTCACACAACACAACGTGCCCTCCATACCTGGCTTGGACCTTCTTACAGGCACCACTGCGGCAAGTGAGCAGGTAGTCTCCCAGCAGGCGAAGGCTCTGACGGAGGCGGTGTGCCTGGCCCATGGGTTCGGCGTGCGCCATCAGCTCTGGGTTCAGCTGCTCCAGGTTCAACAGGGGCTCCTGCTCGATCTCATCCAGCAACCCCAGGGCCTTCCGGGAAACCTGATGAGGCACACACGCACACAAGGTACATAAGAATCAAACATATTTTTGTTTGGCTTCTTCAGACATTGCTGCAGCATTAGTAATAAAATAAAAGACAGTACGCTAATAATAAGGGTATACAATAAATCAACATATATACAATGTATGCATGATGATGCATTGTTTGCCTTGAAATGCTTGGGGAGGTCATTATGTGAAATGTTGCACAAATACATTTTCTATTGCAGTGTAGTCTATATTGTTTCCAGAGGTATTTTGAGAATTTAAGGTTCCGTTTTATGGCCTTTGGCCCTGTATGTTACAGCACATCTCCAATGCTGGACCCACCTCTCGAGCTGTGAGGTCCCAGTTGTGCACCATGCGGGCTGGGATGATCGTGGTGTCACCAAGGTGACAGGAGTCACAGTAGTACTGGCCCGAGAACTCACACAGCCGCGCTCTTCCCAGGGAGAGGCCGATCTGCTTGGCGCAACCTGAATGAGGGACAGATGCAAGGATATAAATATAGCAAACACATACTGTATACCTAGTTTCACATCAAGGTTGTGGTATGGCTTTACCACAACCTTGGAATTATTTAGCTCATTTTGATACATCGGGGAGAAAGTGTACCTGCTGTATCCTCATTCTCTTTTTTCTTACAACACAAGAATATAAAGTTTCTTTAATTTCTTAAAGGGATTGTAGGCGATTCAGAGATAAACACATAAAAAAAATCCAGCAGTTCGTTTCCCCGACCACCAGGGGGTGACGCACGGAGGACTTCCATAGAGTAAGCAGACTTCTAAACGGGCCATGCCGAATATAGGTTACTTTATTCGGATACAATTCGCGGAACTACCCGCCCCTGCCGGTTCTCTGAATTTTAATTTTTAAATAGGCTCTTTCATGACAAATTGACCACATATATGAAGTTAAACAACTAAATTCTATCCAAACGCTTTTTGAAAAGTAAATTATGTGCCTAAAAAACGAAGTTTGAGAGCATTTTAAAACCGAAAGTAAAAAGTTCACACGGACGCGCACATGCGTGCGTGAATTTACGCACCGGATACCCGGATGTGTAACCTAAATAGTAGGGAAAATACGGATTTCAGAAAGAGGAGTGTTTTTCAATGCAGGAAAACACCCCAGCATCATTATATAGTGGCTGATAGAGGGGAAAAAATGCAAAATATATATATAGAGGTATTTTTCAAATATAGGCTTAATGTTGCCTACTATACCTCTAAGAATTAACTGCTTGAACTTAACTGCCTTTTTTTTGTTCAACTATACCACCCTAGATACCTAGAATTACATTAATTGCCTTATAAACTGTGAAAACCCAAAGTAGCAGTATTTTATTTTAATACATTTAGAATAGGCAATTATTTTTAACCCTTTTCTCCCCAATTTAGTCGTTATGCCAATTAATTCCTCCCCACACACATTTGTGTGTTGTCACTGCTACCTCCGTCCTACAGGTGCCGCCCCAGCCCGTAGGACTACATGCAGTGACAAAGATCACCCTCCCCGGCCGGCAATTCTGTTCATATACTGTAGTACACGCTCGGTTGGATTCGAACCCCTCGACTCCATGGTGGTGGGCAGGTACTTTACCACTGCGCCGCCCGAGCCCCCCTACATCTCACATGCATTTAATTTACAAACATATTTTGTAGCTTTAATATACATCAAATCCCCTGAAAGAAAGCCAACAATGTTTTTCTCTGTGAGATTGGACCAAGGCCAACAAATGCATGTGATGATATCATGCATATACAACTAGCCTACTTTCTGTAACTTCCTGAAACTACAGGCCCATGTGAGCAGAGGCTCTTTACTTCTCTATTGTCACTGTGTATTTATATAGAGCAGCACACACAAATCTCTCCCATTGTAACAACACATCCAGCAACGAAAATTTAAAGTCATTATATGGCCAGAATTTAATTACCCGCCAATTTAACTACTTAAGCCCTATATACTTTGTTGTCGAACTTTCAACTTGTAGATCAGCTGGGTAAATAGTCAGAGTCTGATGACCTGCAGTCAGAGTCTGATGACCTGCAGTCAGGAATCCCCAGGACCCACGCATCTGGAGCTTGCAAGAGACCGCTTTATTATAAGACATGCATGTGATGGGGAGAAAGACTGGGAGATGTGGAGAATGGATAAAAATAAAAGAGGACAGTCATAGGCCCATTGACCACTTCAACCCTATATACTACTTTGATTGCGGTCTCCTTGTTTCCCTCTACACCAAATCTCTTCATGGAAAATAACTAATGTGCAAGCTCACAAGGCGTTACGTTGCAACACGTTGTGAGCTTGTAAAAATTGTAGCCAACGCCTCACTACTGGCACTCAGCATTAAGGGTTGGATTTGGGTTAAGTCTCTGCGACACATACAGTACTAGCGTCATGGCGAGGGGGTGTACTTGTACATCAAAAGCTGCCTCACGCTGCTACGGAAACTGGTAGTGTCCTGAATTTAGCTACTTGCTTTACTATAAGGAGCGGCAACCAATGCAAGGTTCAACAGCAATGTCTTGCTCAAGGACACAATGCCAGGAGGAGGCAGGAAAGGAACCGGGAACCTTCCGATTCCCAGAAGGCTCACTCTACCTCCTTCATTTAGCTGTTACAGAACTGACTGTGATGATATTTGAAGTGACATACCGACAGACTTGCTTGCACAACTGAATATTTTCCAAATGGTTAAAGCTCACTTTACATGACAGTGTTAGTAATGTTTGACACGTATACCACACAGCTCATGAATTGGGCAACAATTAAGCAGGGGTTATTCAAATCATTGCTTCTCCCACTGTTAAATTGAAAGTCATACTTGCACGGATCCCACACTTTTGGATAACTAACGGGATGTTTCTTTGACACAATGGACGAACAAAGCCTGCCTGAGGTGGTTTTTAACCATGTGAAATACTATCTGCGTTTTATTGTTTTACAGTACCTATTCATGCTGCACAAACTGGTCTTTGAAACAGCACCTTTAAGAAACATTGTACCTGCTGCTACTTTTTCCCCCCACCTGCGTATGATGCTGATGTTTCCATTTTCATTTGTTCCATTTAACCTGTTTTCTATCTCTTAGTGTCCCATTGCTCTCACTCTATCCTATCTCTTCTCACAGAACACTACCAAACAATGGAGCGCGCACGGAAAAGAATATTTCACCCACTGCTTTACACCTGAAAACTGTGATGTGACAAATAAAACTGATTCTGGATCTGTTCAACTGCCGTTCAACAACAAGTTGAGACCGAGGAGTGCAACCAAGCTGAAAACTCCCAAATCACCTGCACACTTGAAGTTCTGCTTGTCCAGCCCCCTCTCGGACGGCACAGTGTATAGATGAGCCAGCAGCACGCCATCGCCTTTTAGTCTGTGTTGCACCAGTCTGTGGACGTTTCCCGCAACGCCCTGACCCCCTGCTGCCGGCTCCTCCGATAACCCATCGCTGTCCAGGTAGGAGTCCAGAGCTCCTCGGATCAGAGCCCTCCAGGCGCGCGCCTCCTCGGGGCTCTCCGCTCTCAGCCTCAGCGTCTCCTTGCAGGTCAGGAGTTTAAAGAAGGCCGCTCCTCCCAGAGAGACGGCCGGAACGACGTCGCGAATGACTTCGATGGGGTGGCCCATCCGCAGAGACTTCCGCCCTTCCTGGACCCAGAAGCCCTTCAAGGCCTCTAAGGAGAGGGAGAAGACGAGCCGCACCCACGTCCGGCCGTCAGCGTCTGGCGAGAAGTACAACACGGCTTCTTTGATGGCGTCTGGCTCTGGGTCGGCGGACCGTGTCCAGTCTAGGTTCTGTGGAGGGAGAGGTGGGGGCGCCGTACACCCTCCACCGCCCTCCACGTCCGCGGACGATGAGCCTCGTTCAGGGCTGGAAGGGGCGGAGGGAGACGATGGCGAGGGTTCATTCAGACCGTTCGTGAGGGGGACCTGCAGCACTTCCCACTGCTCGTCCACGCGGGACGTCGGGCGACATTTGTTAACCGCCTCCAAAATGCGGTCCACCCAGTCCTCGGCCTCGTCATGATTGGCTGCCCGGAGGTAGAGGCGCTTACCCGAGAAGGCCAGCTCGAAGCGCCCGTCGGTTGAGGTGACACGGGCGTCCTCACAGCGCAGCAGGGAGGAGTTCTCGCAGCCGGTGCGCTCCTCAGCATCGAGGTAAAGGCGGAACTCAAAGGGGGACAGCTCACAATAGTAGTCTCGCCACCTACCCAAAACACCGGCGCGGTATTCCAGGTGACCAAGCTTCAGCAGGCCGCGGAACGGGTTGGACAGCCCTGACAGGTAAAAGATGGGGAAGATAGGGAAATGAAACAAGGACAAGACAAAGTTAGCACAATACAACACCAATTTGGCTATTGGTTTACTTTCATTCTGACACCTCTGAGATTATTATTTTGGGTGTGACAAAAGCACAAAACCGGTTTCAGCAGTACATCTGATCCTACTACAGTCACCAGACAAGGGCAGTGATGAAGAAAACATGAAAATTGAGCAGGGTTGGAAAGTAAATATATATTACTGTAATGAGGAAGTGCTTAAAATGATTAAGCCCATTCAAAAGTCCTTGCAAATGTCTTAGGACATAACTTAGGAGACTGCAATTTGTCTTGGACTTGCTGACTATAATGTTCCTTATAATACACTCATGGTTTGGAAGGGTGTGAGGAAATACTTGAAGTTTCCTAAACATGACAACAAAGATTTCCCCACACAGTAAAGAAATATTGGACTTCTTTACTGGAAACTGAGGGAATTGACACATCTCTACACCCAGAATATTTTTAAATCAAATAAGGATCTCTTATTATATCAAATATATATACATATATATATATTATTATTTTTTTCTCCAATGTAACATATTGCATATGTAATTTTTTTTTTGCGGAAATCTTTAGAAAATCTTTTGAAATAATAATAATAATTAAAGTTAGGGTAAGTGATATTTTTTGGTATCTTTCTTTTTTTGTTAAAAAGGTTAAAGTACTATATTCTGATAGTAATCATTGCTACAGAGCGTTTGTTCGGTCACAGGGGTCTCTCCAGCTCTTTAGTAAACAGAATATAGTACATTTTCATGTAGGTGACACATTTTAAGCCAATCAGGAGAGAGCACTGAAAATGCATTTTCTGTTTAATAAAGAGCAGGAGAGATATTGGAGACTCCTTATATATATGGACACTCTATAGTAACGAGCACTATCAGAACATAGACCCTTTTTGCAATTATTTGAATAATTGCAAATCACTTACCCTACCTTTAATGACAATAAATAAAGGGATATTCACTTGCAACCCACAACAATGGGTGTCAGAGATCTACATCTAGCCAATGACCAGTGTGTTTTCACCAAATAAAATACCTATTTTTCTGTGGTGAACCACGCTGGGGGGTGACTGAGGCACCTCGGGCTCAGAAGAGGGGGAGATCAGCCCATTAACACTGGATGAGGACTCCTCTAGGTCCGACACTTCCTCAAGGTGGGGCTTGTAGATCGTCGCTTGTAGATCGTCGTCTGAGATCCAGGAGTGGGAATACTGCAGATGACAGTACAAAGTAATTCTCTCTGCTCTACAGAGTTATGTGTAATTTACCAACTTACAGTAAGAATATATGAATTTCCCCGCGGGATCAATTAAGTCTTATACTGTACTTGGTTGCACTTTGTGTCACACACTGAAAACCACCGCATCTACAAGCTTGTAGATCAGTTCTTTTTGGTGCGCGTCAGAAGCTGCAAGCAATGCGAACGGAGAACACCACATACATGTAGGAAGGATAGAAGTGTGAACTGAATCACTTATGTACTGTAGGAATAACAAACAATCGAGTACATCAATGAGTAGAAATATTGCATCTGGTGCTTGTTTATTGCACGTTTGTTCCAATGTTATAGTGATATTAGTGATGTCCATGCAAAAACAAAAAAATGGTTTTATACTGCTCTACTCTACTGTATGTGGTGCTTACCAAAGATACTAAACAGTGCACCTTACTTTTACTTGGGACAGGAAGCTAACTTTGTTTTGTCCACCAGTCAGAGTTTCAATAATTTTTAGAGTTGTTAGAGTTAGCTGAAGTGTGTGCTTAAAATCAAAGTCATCGCAAGGCAGAATAAAACAAAAGTTAGAATTTGTCAGGCTGGATCTGTAAGATTCAGTGTCCCAACAGGTAAAGTGCCAGGTGCCACAGTGGATGGTTCATGCCAAATTTCACCCATTTTAACAGCAACAATATTATTGGATATTGGATCTCTAAAGAAAATAGCGAATGGGCTCTACATTAGACAAACTTCTCAGCAACAGTGGAAATGCACAATTTCCAGACGAGCCAACAGCTTCCCTGAAATTTCCGTGTGACATGTCATTTTGTCATTAACCCAGAGCGAACAGGTGACTGCCTTGATAAACAAGCTTTTAAGTTAACTCCTAATCTATAATGTTTCATAAGAGTTGTGTGTGTTACGGCACACTACAGCAATGTGACAAATGTTTTATGAAACTATAAAACACGAGGGATGACAACGACCTCCACATAACATCACACTTACAGTAGGTTATAGGACAAGGACTTTGGATGTCAGAGGAACAATGCGTGTCTGTGTACTTGTATTACTATACTTGTCAAGATACTTGCCAAATGTCCCCACAAATATAGTAGAATTTGAGAAATAGACATTATGAGGACCATTTTGGGATTAGGCATTTAGAGGTTGGTTTAGGGGTTGGGTTGGAGTTATGCCTGATTTATATACTTTGCGCCAGTGTCACACACTGACAAATAGCTGATCTACAAGCCCACAATGGCTGTTTTTCTGCCATCCTAATAATATATATATGTCCTAACATCAAAATATCATATATGTGTAATGTGTGTGTGTGTGTGTGTGTGTGTGTGTGTGTGTGTGTGAATGTCACTTTCACTACCCCATTTGTCTGCAAATACACTTACTGAGAGCGATTCTGCTGACATTTTCCTGCTGAGCATACTGGCGGAGCGAGAGAAGGCAGGATCAGAGAAAACAGTTCTGAGCCCGTTTGCTGAAGGTTCAGAGCTGCACTCTGCGGGGTCCTTCATCACCTCTACTTCAGTGTCCTTCTGGACAATCTCAGTCTCCTTCTGATAATTGGTCGCCTGTTCCTCCTCCACGGGCTTGCTGATGGCCACTTCTGTGTCCAAGCGCGACTCGGAGGAGGTGTCAAGCCGTGATCCTGAAGAACCGAGGACCGATTCGGGTGCCGGTTCTGACCGTGGCGGTGAGGAACTTGTTGTCCGGTCTGCAAGAACGGGGAAGGGCGTGGCCGGGCCGTGGATCTCGCTGTCGGAGCCGCTGCCACCAGTGGTATCAGATATGTGGTCGGGACCCACACTGGAGACAAAGGAGTCTTCCTCGCGCATGGAGTCCTGGCTGGAGTGTCCGCTGCTCCGAAGGTCTGACAGTACACTGCAGAGACACGACAAGTTTCAACCAGTGCATGGCAGGAGGACAACATTTGATTGTAAATGAAGGTACATGCATTTGATAACATTTCATACAAAAGTATGTATTCTGTAAGAGCAAGAAGTAAATACATTTACATTGGTTGACTTTACTGAAAATATTCAAGACTTTACCACAGACAATGGTAAATATTCACTAAGAGTAAATGTTATTAACGAAGCCTGCACAATTCTCTCCATATAGGTTAGTACACTCGATAGTATACTTCCATCTTCATGGTGTCTTAATTTCATTTACTCTGAATTTGGGCTGATGGTTTGCACTTTTTTAATGGGTGTGCACTCAGCTGAATAAATTAAGACAAATGTCCACTGGTTACCAGCACTTGATAGCTTTTAATATCATTCATCTTACAATATCTATTCTACATAATGCAATTGCATGCACACACACACAAACAGAAACGTACTCTTTGGGTGGCCTCTTGGTGCTGCTGTCACCATTGAGGGACAGATCCAGGTCACTGCGGGGATCCTGGCCCTGCAGGAGGCTGTCAGAGCTCAGGCTGGACGACAGCTGAGAGGAGCCCGTTGTGTCCAGGCTCAAATTGGACGAGTTCATGGCGTTCCTGCTCCCCGGCAACGCCCCCGCTCCCTTTCCCACCAGCACGCCCCCTGGGCCCCCTCTGTGCACCTCCACCGTGTCCGAAGTGCCCGACGACTGAGATGCGGTATCCCACGACTCCTTCGGCTGAGAGGCTGTGCCGTTAATAGAGGGTGGTTCAAGCCCGTCCGCCTGGGTGGCGGGGCAGAGCCCGGCTAGAGCCAGCGGGGTGGTGGTCCACTCGTTGAGGACGGCCGACTTGTAGGAGAGGTTGAATGTGAGCGACGCCAGGCCCTGCAGGTAGCTGATCAGCACCTCCCGCTCCTCTGAGTTCAGGAGCAGCGCGGTGGGCTGGTAGTGGGCCCCCAGCTTGGAGCCCTCCCTGAACAGGGAGACCAGGTAACACTCCAGCAGGCCGTGGTTGAGCGCCAGCCGCAGCCACGCCCGGCACCGGCCCACATCTGTGCTCACGAAGCTCAGCTTCTCCAGTTCCTCGATCACATCACTGGACAAGTAACAGCATTAATCATTATTAACTTATTTGGGTAGCATCTTTCACACACTTCATGTAATGGTTATTAACCATGTTGAACCTCATTATAGGCATAGTCAAAAAATAAATCTGAATGTTGTTGTTTTTTATAGCATCATTGTGAGCTTGTATTGTTTTTTTTTCTTTATAATTTGTAAATAGGGCTTAAGTGGTTCATGACAATAAATAATATAGAACCAAAAACAATTACAGTGAAGTAAAACATCAATAAAATATAGTTCAAGAAGCACCCGCTTAGATGGTTAATACAGGGCATTTGGGCATGGAAAGTTGACTAGTAGCCGATGAACAGGTGCTGCTCATATTGATGATAGAAATGTTGATTACGAGCCCCTCAATCAACAATTACTACAGCACAGCCAAGAAAGCAAAGCGTGGTGGCAATATCTTTACTGTATACAGTATGAGGCTTTACATGAGTACACCAGGTACTGTTAAGCAGTACCTGGTGTACCTGCCACCTCGGTTCCAGTGTTTTCCAGTGTGGGCTCCATATACACGCCTATCCCCTGATTCTGAACATATATTTGGAGAATAAAGGCGGTTACACACCGGCGAATATGCGAATATACTCAAAATTCGGACTCGTTCCGAATAATTAAAAGACGCTTTTTTCGCTCCGCGGAACTGGTGTGGAAGCTTGCATTGACTTTATAAGGTTTAAAAAAGAAACGTATTATTCGCATGAAAGAAATCGCCCCGGTGTGTAAGGACCTTTAGAATAGCAAACATTACACTTTGGGATTCAAATGTTCTCATATTTGGTAGACCTTTTCTGCCAACTGTTTAGATAAGTTGTAATATCTAAGGTCGAATAATGTCTTCGGCTGTGGGGAATAAATAAAATGTTGACTGAAAAGTATTTTAGTTAATGTAATTAATATTACTATTATGGATGAATTGTGGTTATCGTTGGCCTGGTCATTTACTTTTGTAAAAATCTATATAGCTCCGATTTAGAGTTGGGTTGTGAGCTATTTTTGGCAAAGAGATTTGGTGTACTGTAGACGGAAAAAAGTGGTTGAACAGTTGTAACTCAGGTCACATAAATCTAGAGGGTTTTTGTGGTTAATAACATCATGTTGTCTGTGGTATGTGTATTGTTGAGCTTTTCACTCACCGGTGGGTGACAGTTTTGAGCAGGCTCCAGAAGACGGGCTGGGGGAGGGATCCCTGCGCCCTCTTCTTTTTCCGGCCAGCGGCCTCGGAGTGGATGTGCTTGCTCTTGAGGCCGTGGATGAAGATGGCCTCCAGGGCACAGCAGAGCAGGTTGGCATCCCCATCCTCGCTGGTCACCACCGCATCTGACGTCACATAGCGCTTCTGCAGGGCCTTCAGTGACAGCACCAGCTTCTCTTTGATCCGCTAGCAGAAACAAGATGATTATTGTGGAAATAGGTAAATAGAATTATCATTTTTTTAAATGGTGACGCTATAACAGGTTGATTAGAAGAATTTGGGCTGGAGGCTCTTCCCTGACCTACTGGGAGTGTGCGTGCAAAGTTTCACAACGATCGGACAGACAGACAGAAAACAAAATCCCTCGCCTTTGGCCTGGTTGAGTATAATAAACATTATTATCCCCGTTTAGCCTTGTTTCCTTGTACTGACCCTCTAAGGTGAGGATCTCAGATTAAACCTATAAACTTCAGTTAAAAATAAATATTGATAATAACTGCTTTTCATGTTACACACAAATACAAGCATTCAAATATGGAATGGATCTTATTTTGAATGAGGGAACGATAGGAATATACAACAGTGGCAAAACTTGGGGGAAAACATTTGTCATAGTTCCATTAAGAGAAGAGGAAAAATGGCTCATTGACCATGTGACTTTCAAACGTTTACCTATTGAGTCACCTCCAGTCAGCTGACAGGCACAGAGTGAACATCAACATGCCCACATTATACAATACACTATAGGCCTAAATAGATTATTCATCAACACTTGAGACTCACAGACTGAGAATGCCATTGTCTGTGTTCTGTACATTTGGTACTGTAGCAGCTGTGCCGATGTCAGCAGAGCCTTTCTACAAATGCATTACTAAGCTACACAACAAAATCCAGTTCAATTAACACTCAGGATTTTACCATGTACTCTGACTGAAATCCACCCAAAACCAACCAGCTGTCGCCATGTCTAATTGGCAATAATTATGAATAACAGCCAGTCAGACAGTTTCCAATGAAATGTATATATCTGGCTATCGTTTTGAACCCCACTGCATTTAACCCCACGTTGCTTGGATGTGAGGACAAGGCTGACCTTTTGGCTTTGATTCACTCTTTATCTTTGTTTATCTGACAATATTAGACTTGATTAAGGCCCTCAGGCCAGGGCCTTTGAAAGTATCAAGATAAGCAGCAGATAAGATTCTGAATAACACGTTAGTCGTTAGTCATGAAATGTCACAAATGCAAAACTGTAAGGATCTAATCTTCTAGAGTTACAAGATCGTAAACAACATGGGGCTGTTGCTTTACCTGTGTGACATCTTTGGCCTCCGGTGATGGGTCTGGTGTCTGTGTGGCAAGCATGGCACCTCCAGAGAAGGTTTATTCCCACATGGCACGCTGACACACAAAAACAAAACAAAACATATTCCTTTAGGAATGTGCCCAAGGAGGCTGTGGCTGGATTGGGCACGTCGGGGGAAATCAAACCACCCTCCAAAACGACCAGACAGGCCTTAACCTACAGGCAAAAAGAAAGTCAGGAAGACCTAGTAACGGCTGGAGGAAGGCCTGTCAACCGAAAGAGAAACCCAGAGAAACCAGCTGGCTCATTGAAAACTGGCAAACATCTCTTCCTTCCCATCATGACTTACTTCCCTGTTGAAACGTTATCTGACATGGCAGTTGGGTAAATATTAAACTGAGTGGGTGTGTTTGCAGCCAGATTGCCAATGCACATCACATCACAATGAATGAATCCCCCTCATATTGCAGTATGTTGTCTATGAAATTGCATCCGAAATCAAATCACTGCAACTTTTCCAGCAAATGTCTAATCTGCACTGTCGTGGCTTGTACGTTGTCATGCACACAGTAAAATCACAGTTAAAAGACACTTCTGTAATCAAGTCATGTGACAGTGATTAGAGGGTTCTTTTTGGCTGCAGGGAAGCAGCCACACACACAGATGATAGTAGTGAGGGTAAATCACAGCATTGCCACAGACAGCAGCATGATCAATAACTGTGTGACACAATGGCACACGCACACGCATGAGGTAACTTCTAAACTCATCTGATATAAATGAAAATGATGGCTTCCAGCAAACACATTTACATAACACTGTTGTACTGTAACTCAGAGCTTACAAATGTAACCAAATGGGTTAAATATGTCCAAATAAATGTCCACTTTGTTACATTTGTAGCCTGTCAGAGATTTTACAAAAAAAAATATCAAGAAAGTCAACCAAAGAACAAGATTTTTGGGCAGGATCTCCTCGTTGGTCAGTGGTACTAGGATTACACTGAGGACACTAGCTGCTGGAGCACTCATCAAATGTCATTTCTTGACATTTTTGTCATGCATGCACCTCATGGTACTCTAGCACCACAAAGGCATTAAATAAATTACTTCAGAGTTCAGACCTCT